>NC_133771.1:207292202-207523212 GCF_003597395.2 Chelonoidis abingdonii | reverse complement strand
CCCAGAGAGAACAACAGACAAAGAAGAACACACAAAACAAAGACTTCCCTCCACCGAGATTTGAAAGTATCTTGTCGCCTGATTGGTCCTCTGGTCAGGTGTTCCAGGTTCACTTTTTGTTAACTCCTTACAGGTAAAAGAGACATTAACCCTTAACTATCTGTTTATGACAGCATCAATTCCAGCTTTTGGGATTTTCAGCCTTAACGGTGAAGAAGCCTTGGCCTCTGTATCTCCCTTCTGGATCTCTTCATCCTGCTCCAACTTGTTGGCAGTGCAGCCATAGAGAACCTGTACTGCTAGGAGCTGCCCTGCTTGCAACAAGCTATGGAATCCATGGGGATGGAAGAGGAGGGGAAGGAGAAGAATGAATTTCCACAGTATTGAGAAGCTGATCTGGGCCCAAATGTAAAGTTAAAGAATTTTATCTTTCTTCGCCTCTTCCTTTCTGCTCCTGCAGTGCGCAGGCACATACAGAGTGGGTGAGAAGAAGGGAAGAGCATTCTCTCCAATAAATGTTAATGTCCAAGGTGCTAACTATATCCAGGTTAGTTCCCTCTTTTAATAGAGATGGCCATAGCTGATCCCGTCAAATTGTAGATTTTGTCAGACCTAATTACCCAAATCAAGGGTACTCTCTCCCACATTCACATGGAAGGGATCCAACTCACATGGAGGCAAAAAAGTCTTATTTGAATCCTTTTAATATGAATTAGGTTTGCCCTCAAAGAAAGCCATGTTTTTACAATTGTAGCACTTCATTAAACCACAAGGAATAACTATATCTGCTAGTTTATCTTAGTTCACTTTATCTAGCTGTGTTGTATTCAGTCTTCCTTTTACTATTTACCTCATCATTACCTCCATTTCATGTCCATCCTAGGGGAGCATCATTTCAAAAGGAGAGCTCTGTAAATCTAAACAAAATTGCATGCAGCATCTTTCTCTGTTCTTGCCTTATGAGACTATTCTGGTTTGGCCTGCTCATCAAGTGGCAGCTTGATAGAGACTATTAAGGAAAATACAGGACAGTACGTCCAAAACTACAATTTCAGTGAAGTGGTTGGATTACACCTGTACTCAGCAATAGAAATACAGGGCCAAGTTCTTCTCTCAGTTACACCAGAGTAAATCAAGTTACAGCCATGAACTTAGTCTCAAGTGACCTTTGTTTATTCTAGGCTCTGTCATTGGCCGACCCCTTGTGTGACCTAGGGCAAATAATTTAGTTCCATATCTGTAATATGCAGATAACAGGACTTCCTTACTCTCAACTTTTGTCAGTCCTTTCTGTTTAGATTGTAGGATCTTCAGGGCAGGCGTTGTCTCTGATAGAGCCTAGTATAATGGAGCCCTAAGCTCTCCTCTGGGACTGCTTAGCACTACTCTAATACAAATAATAATGATTAACTGACTTCATAGATATTTTCTATTAAGTTTGTCACTTAATGAGCAGGTCAAGACAAACGGATAAAAATCTGTAAGTGCAGTTCAAAAACCATAAATTTCCTGCACCAGAGATAGAATGTAATTATCCAGAAATACATTGTTTTACTGTAAGGTAAACACAGAAACAGGCTGAGACAAGCTAGAAAGGACATTGAAACCAAACCAGGGAAGTGGGAAAGAGTTGTTCACTCAGGAAACAAACCTGCCTTTCAATGCAACATCCCAAATCTTTGAAGCAAGAAAGTTCAATGTCTGTATAAGCTATATTGTCAAGACCCTTTCTGTCTCCTTTGGGATAATTAGCTGTAGAGATGTTTTCAGAAGTGTGGCTCCATAAATAGTTCCTTTAGCAAACCCATGTTAAATGTCTGTAAACTAGACTCTTCTGTAATTAGCTGTGGATGCCAGTCACTTAGCTTCCTTGCTTTTGCAAGCTGTTTCGCTCTAAATTAGTGTTACATGGAAAAGAATTGATGGTTAGACAATCGGAAGTGGTGTTTAATAAGACCTTGAAGCACGGATGATGCATGCCTAATAGTTTTGCCTCTGTGCAAAAGTCTTAGTTAAATAGAACTGCGTATTGCCAGCTGAAGTGAGGTGGTAGAAGCCATGTATGTGGCTAAGAGTAGAATACATGTACGTAATACTAACTTCAGAGAACTCTACTTGTAAGTAATAACTTTTCTTTCTCTGTAAGCCTGATTTCTGAAGGGTCTCACATGCCAAGATTTAGTGACAAAAAGGAGTGAGCTGACCCTAGAATTTTAAGAACACAAGATTTCTAATGGGGCTTGACAGTTCAAGGGCTAAAGAAGCATTTTAATCTTTTGTGCCCACCCAGTCTCCATACAAATGTAAATATCTTTCTTTAACAATTTGCCAAGAAATCTGGTTTTAATTTGTTAGCAGCAACCCCCATTTCCCGCAGCTTTTTCAGAGTCATGTCACAAGTTTGGCGGCACTTTGACGTTTTTCTCTGTCACTGTGTCATTGTTTATATGATGTCTGCTTCTTCTGTCCTCCTTTTTATGCCTGGAATATTTTTCTTTCATTATTTCACTGGCTAAAAGGAATTTGGGATTACTAGACAGGATGAGAGTAGATTAGCCTTTTTTCTTTCCTCAACCAGCCTTGAAGTTCCCATAGGAAATAAATAGTATTCCCAAAACATACAGTGTGTTTTAATTTTTTTTAAATTAACTAAAATGATTAGGTCTAATAGAGAACATAAAGGAAATATCACCAATATTAGTTGAGTGTCTTATTGGTATATGTAGTGTCCACAATTGTTATTTATGACCTTTTCTGCCTTCTATTGTGGACTTATTCCAGGCTTAGGGAGTTTACTTTACTCCTAATAGCAAAAGGCTTTCTAGTTCCCACAGAGTCGTTCAGAGACTGACTCATACTCCTTATGTTAATTGTTCGGCTCCCAAAATACAGCACTTACAGGGTGTGGCTCCAAGGGGAACAGTCACTGTACTTAAAGGGCATGTTCAGAAGTGTTTCACATATAAATCATTTTGTTTTTTTATTTTTGATGCCTTTTCTGTCATGGTTTATGGGAGAAGCATTTGAAAACAAAATAGAAAGGTCTCAGATGGTATAATAATCTATCAGAAGTTCACCTCTGAACTCTGAATTTCAAACCAGGCTCAGGTCACAAGTGAAATTGTATTTGTTGTCTCAGCGTTTGTCTGGGACCTCTTATCCTCATTCCAAAACCACCAGGCAAGTATCATTCTCTGTATAGGTTAGAGCTGAGATTTGTTGCCTGACATATTGAGTATGGGCAGCACCTGTCTACAGTCTTCCTTTGTCTACTTCGTACTCTCAGGTTTCTAAGTGCTACTTTTCACTAACTATTTACTGTCCCCCCTCCCAACCTCCCCCAAAAGCACCTAATGGACAAGTGGTCACATCTCAGTTGGCCCCCTTTTTGGCAGTCTCAGCAGAGTGAATGAGATTTGACGCTCTGCTACCTCAACGGCCTTAGAGTTAATCCCTCCAGGGGAGAGTGGAAGTGTATTGGTGGGGCAGCACAGGGGAAACACTGCTGCTCTCCAAGATCTAATTGTTCTTTGTCTAAATAGGACTTTACTCTCCAGGACTGTCATCCAGAAATTATTGGGTGAGGTTCCCTGGTCTGTGTTGTGCAGGAGATCAGACTCGATGATTGTAAATGTCATTCCTTGTTGTAAAATCTATGTGAAATTCACTTTAAAATTGGAAAAAAACAAAAAAAAACAGCTTGCCCTCACACTCACCCTCTTACAGGGCTCCCCTCCCTGATAATATACAACCTTATGGGAACGCATTACATCAAATGGGGGAAAGAGTTGGGGCAGGGATTTATGATTCATGTTAAAATGATTTGGGTTTGATTTTGAGATTGAAATTATGTATGCATTTGCCAGCGCTTACTTTGTGTGTGCATTACTGCAAACGTGCATGGAGAGTAGGTGCACGTCTGGCTCCAGGTGCTCGCACAATTGTTCATAGAATTTACATCTGAAAATCAGGCTCATAGCATCTGCACTTTTTTTTAAACCAAGTACCCAAATGGCCAGATTTCTTCCCCCACCCTTCCTCTCCTCTCCTCTCCACTCACAAAACAGGCAACTGTTTCCACTGAGTCATTTCACTGGGGAGAGAGGTGAGGTTTGGCCCCCTCCCAAAGAACAAACAGAGCTAGTCCCCCAGAGCCATCAGGTTCCCAAGTTATGTCACAGGCACATTCGCTTTGTGCCTCCACAGTCCCTCTTGGCTTTCTTTGGCTCTTGCTTGCTGCCTAGCAGCATAACTGCCCCTTGTAGGTCTGCAGTGCAGGCGGCAAAGTAAGACCACAGTCTCCCCATCTGCAGAGGCTGGCCCCAGCGGAGTTCTTTAACTAGATTGGATAGGAAGGATTCTGCAAGAGAGACAATTCCCACCCACCCCAGTGCCATTTCTCTTCTTCACTGTCGCATTACTCTGCCAAGTTCTTATCCCTTCTGTACACAGCCTCCAAAGATTACACTGATGTAAAGTGTCCGGGAGTTAGCAGTGAGGTCAGCAAACAGCCTAACTCTCTGTAAAATTGGTTCATTGTGAAAGGAAATGCTCACAGCTTGAGGAGAAGAGCATTTTCCTTTCTTTTTCCCCATCTCCAAATTACATAAAACCATGGTACTGCTGTTAGTTGAGACCAGAAAGAATCCCCCTGTGGCCTCAGATTGGCCAACCACGTCAAGCCCTGATCATCAAAATGTTAGCATTAGAAGTTTTAACCCTTGCCTTCTTAAGTTGAGTAAGTAATACTCTGCATATTTTTAGTAAATATGGAAAATTATGGGAATTCTTCAGAGAATAAGGCTATAGACCACTGCGCCACTCAGTCTCTTCAGAAAAAAACTGACAAACACACTGTCTGCAGCAGAGATTCCTGGCATTTGTCACAGTTTGAGCCACAAAGATGTCAGATATTTGCCAATGGTTTCCTCAGATGGTTTGGAATCTACATCCTTTACATTACATTCTTGTTTGTTTGTGGTATATCTTAATGTGCAAAATATGTGTAGTGGGAGCCTGAGAGGGGAGCAAACTGACTAAGGTGTCCCAAATATTATAAAATTTAAAGTAATTTTATTCTGAGCTGCTTCTCTAGGCTGTTCAAATTAAAAATAATAAAGAACATCTGTAAGTCATGGCATTAACAGCAGAGTTTTATTTTCTGTAATAGAAGCTTAATGGGCTCACATTTTAAACCTGTGTTTTCTTTTGGAGCAGAAAGAAAAGCTTTTTAGTGGGACCTCTGAATATTTTGCTGAATCTACTGAAAACGAAAAGTGTAAAATTCCTCCGACTCGACAGATAAAGCAAGACCTCTTGCAAAAGCTGTATGTCTACCTCTTCCTTTTTTCTATTTGTAAGATATTAAATATATGATTTGACAATGAGTAATGCAGTCTGGCATACATAGTGAAAAGTCAAGTAATGTGCACCCTGTTCTGTATATATAGGATTACTATAGGCTAGTAAACATAGACAGGCACCTGACTATGAATAAGCATATAAAAACACCCATTCTCATTTTATAGAATACCAGATATGGCCATTACAACCCACTTACATCCCTTGTAGCAACAGGCAGAACCAACATGCTTCCTCTAAAGAAAATTTGAGCCAAAACAAATACATGTGATGCGTGAATCTGGTGGAAAACATTTTTTAAAAAAGATTCTCCTCCTCCCCTTCTGTGTGTGAGTCTGCAATATACAGATGGGGAAGAGGATCAGGGTAAAAGTTTATTTAAGCCTGCTTTGTGCTCCCCCAGTCCTGGGCCAGCTGTGTGTCAGACTATCCCCTGGTACAAGTTAGAGAAGCCAATGGCCCTAAAGGGTTATTACAGCACCTGGGGATCAACGGATTGCAGTGAGGGCTGGCAACACCCTCTTTAGCCCTAGTCACATCCCCTGTACTGGCTACAGAGAGGGGATTAGGATGGGAGCTGCTATGGTGGCTCTACATCACTGGAAGGTTCCCCATTTCTGAATTGCTTCTCCCAGGGCAGGATATACTGGCTTTAGAGCTGTTTTGCATCAGCAGTGCAGCAGAAAGCAGTTTCAGCAAGGGAGAAGTTGTGCTGAGATCTTAGACTTTAAATCCTACATATGCAGCTTCTGTACTTCTGCATCATATTCATCTTCCAGCCTGTGTGAAGTTTAGATTTGTGTGTAACGTGCAGTTGAATGGTGTTTATGTACTGACATCCATCAAGTCTCTTGTCATTCCATTTTCCTTTTGGAACATCATCCACTTATCTTACCTAAGACCTTCTCCAGATGAAAAGGCTTGATATCAGCAGGATAGTGGTTAAATTTTAGTAATACTTTGAAATGTACCAGGAGAAATTCCAGAGAAACATTCTAAATTAGATTAGAACTCTCCCTCTTTCTCTGCATGTTGTGCATATGTATGTATGTGTATGGTTTGAAACCATATAGGCACATTTTGAAGCACTTCTTTATCTAGCCAGTTTGGGAAGGAATTCAATATACTTATACAGTATTGACTCCTAACATCTGTAATGAATCTAGTTCTGCCTGCTGGAAAATGTGAACTCCTTCACAGCTTAGTCATTAATAATTAGGATTCCCCTAATGCAGTGGAAAATCAGATGGATAGTGCTTGATACTATCCACACTAGACAAACATTATTGTCAAGATGATATACAGGCCATCTTTTTTTCAAATTCAAAATGGGTTTGCCCTAGTCATCTTTCAGAATTTGTAAAAAGGGCTGTAAAAATCAGTAACAATTCTTTATCATTAAAAACAAAATACTTTTTTATTACAGTGTGAAAAGGACAGAAACAAGGAACAGTAACATGAGCAAACTTCAAACCAGCAAGGACACAATGCAAGTGTATCTTGGCTCAGGGGACCTGGAGACAGGGAGCAGGAAGAAGGAACATCAAGCTCCTTCCGATCCTCAGTCTGAAGTAAAATGTAGGAGTATAGGACAACCAAAGGATTGCATAAATACAGCTGAGAGCAACTCGGAGTTTCCTGCCTTAGAACTGGAAAATCATGTTAATCAGAGACAGCCAGATGATGCTAGCAGCCAGCAAAAACTTCACTCTGCAGAGTGGTTAAAGATGAGACTTCTAAGTAGTAACCCTCCATGTAGCTGTGAGTCAGCACTGCCAGATGCAAAAGAAAGTCAAAGAGTGACTAAAACACAGAATCAACAAAAGAGCTGTGGTTCAGAGGAAGAGTTAGACCATTGGAAGAAAGTATCTTCTGAACAGGGTCATTTAATCCCCAAAGTTGTAGAAAGGAAAAAAAGCAACTCTGGTTGTATAGAACCATCTTCGGAGGAGAAGTCCCTACTGAATCCCAAGTTGTTTTCTAAGCAAGACTTGGCAAAAGTCATGTCTGATGAAGAGTCACTTACTTTAGGAAAAATTCCCCCAAGACCTGTTTTCATAAAAAATAATATACCAGTAATACAGACAAACCAAAATGAGCCAGCCACAACCACTGAGGAATTATCCCTAATGCCACTATCCTCTTATTTAAAATTTAACTTCGAGCCTTCAGAGAAACTTATCCAAAAACGAAAGAAAGAAGGAGACGATGGGCCCAGAAAGTTAAAACTACGGAGACTTAAGAAGTAATGATGTATTAAATATTACCAAGGTGAAATCAGTTATGCAACCAAACCTGTATTCAATAGACAGACATATTCGGTGAGTTTTTAGGAAGCAGTTCAGAATTAAAAGAAGTGATCAAAATATTGAATGTTAAACGTAGTGTCTATGTTGCTAAACTTTCTAACGATGAAACTGATTCATTAAATGCCTTAATCATTTGGAAGTTTAACAAAAGCACACCTGATTTTACCCTTTCAACATGAAGATATTTAAATATTTAGCAAAACAAGGATGAGGTGTTAGACAATGAATGAATATTCCATACATAAAATGTTAATATTTAAAGCTAGACATTCTATAGGGATGTGTTTTGATACTACTAATAAATCAGCATCTGGAGATGTGATGACAAAAAATGCCAAAGTAACTTCCACTATTGTCAGCTAACTGGTACTCCATTTTTCTGCAGACTACTAAACTCAACATTTTATTCATTGGTAAAACTCATCATTTAGGCTTTAGGGGAGGAAATACTTGGTTATTTCGTCTGATCTTTGGAACCTGGTAAAGGAAATAAATACTACTGAAAAAGTACCCTAGTATAGTGCTCTCATCTAAAATATTTTCAAGTAACACTTTAGCCTGATTAAAAACTGACATGTGCAACAGTCATTTAGGGCTGGATTGTTCAGCAGGGACTTAACATAAATGCACACACTTTTCTAGCACTAGCTATGCACACAAGTGATAGAATTTTCACATGCATAGCTCATTGAGAGAAATGAAGTTTGTATGTGCAAAGCCCATGACCTTCAGGTGCAGGAGTTATTGTTGGGGAAAGTACATGTACACACATTGAAAATCAAACATCATTTGTACTTGAGAGCCATTTACTAAAGCTTCCTTTGGTGTATTTGGGTTTAAGCTAAATCTGTTGTATTTGACTATTATCAACATGGCATTGGAGTTAGTTCCTACTGTCACATCTTTTTTAATACTGCTTTTATGGCTTGTGTATTTCATTTTGTGTGCCAGTTAACTCATTATTCCATTGTCTTCTTCCTAAAATGGATACAATAAAATTGCAAGAAATTTCATTTTTGATGAGTCTGAAAATCAGTATTACCACCGAAACTACAGTATATGGAGCCAGTCCCACAAAATCCTACTACTTGGCACAGAGCTTACTAATACGAGTGCCCCCATTTACTTCAGTTTGACTATATGGGGCTTCAAGTGTTGCACTCAGTAATGAGGTTTGGCAGGTTGGGCTTTAGATGTTAGCAGTCATCTTAACAGTTGAGAGTAGGACACTCTCAAATTAAACAGCACTTTTGTGCCCACAGTTAGAGCCCTGCGTGGATAAAATTTTATATCCACGGATGAAGATATGTGTGAATATAAATCGGTATCTGCAGAACTACAGGAGCCACCTGTAGTTCTGCTACCGCCCATAACCCCGCTCCCCCCACCGGACCCCATCTCTTCCACGCAACTGTCTGCGTCTCCTCTATGGGGGCATGCATGCTGCTTGAACGCAAGAGCATGACCAGGGACAACTGCTGGAGAGCCTGGTGCCTGCCCCAGTGAGCAGGGCTGGGGGTGGTACAGCAATGCCAGAGGAGCTGCTGGTGTGGGGCACTGGCTCCTGGGAGCGGCGGCTCCACGTTCTGCTCCTTTCACCACTGCAGTTCCCAGGAGAGCCCTGCAGTTCCACAGATACCGATTTACATCCACGGTTATTTGCATCTGTGGATATAAATTTGTATCCACGCAGGGCTCCACCCACAGGTGCTAGAAGTAACCCCTCTGATTACTATGAATGTGAAAGAGATTAAGGAAAGAGACATTTTCTGCATTTTTTCTTTTTCAATCTGGTGACTTTGTGTATCTGACAGCACTTTGTATAGTCCGTTTCACAGCATGCCTGTTGATGCTCACCCGTCCTCAGTCTATGCAAGAGGACATTTACGAGTAACAGGAGCAGTAAAGCTGAAAGTGAAGAGGTGTCAGGCAGAAGTGTACATGGAGGAAGGATGGACATGTTTAGTGCCACCCCACAAGATCATTTTAGATATCAGAAGGGAAACAGAAATTATTTGCATATTTATTAAGTGATTTAAATGAAGTATCAGGGGATTATTTAAAAGGTGCTCTGTCAGAAAACTGATTTAAAAAAAATAAAAAATATTCTATTAGTGGAATTAAAGTATCAATACAAATATTTTAGACATATAGTATATTCCTGCATGCATGGTCTAAGTCAGTGTTTCCCAAACTTGGGATGCTGCTTGTGTAGGGAAAGCCTCTGTGGGCCGGGCCAGTTTGTTTACCTGCCACATCCGCAGGTCCAGCCGATTGCGGCTCCATCGGCCACGGTTCGCTGCTCCAGGCCAACGGGAGCTGCTGGAAGCAGCGACCAGTATGTCCCTCGGCCCGTGCCGCTTCCAGCAGCTCCCATTGGCTTGGAGCAGCAAACTGTGGCCAGTGGGAGCCATGATCGGCCAAACCTGCAGACGCAGTAGGTAAACAAACCAGCCTGGCCCGCCAGGGGCTTTCCCTACACAAGCGGCATCCCAAGGTTGGGAAACACTGGTCTAAGTGAATTAGTTTAGTAGTATAGAGACTGAGACAAGAGATTATAAGTATGTGTTCCACCTGAGTTCTCAATTTCCATTATTTCCACTTTGCTTGTGCCTGGATCCCTTTTGCTGTGAGCTTTCCAATACATTCTAAGTTGTAGGACAGTTAGGGTGTTAGCAACAGGAGACATTCAGATGATAATCCGTTAACACGCATTGACTTGAGTATGGAAAATCACTTGAATTTCTTCTTTCCAGTTTATCCCTTTCTGCCTATTAAGAGATCCTGTGCATGGTTCATCAAGACTGGCAAACTCATTGTCTACAGCTGTAATAAACACTAACAGGTTTGAGCAAGCAGGGCTTACATTTCTCATTGTTATATTTTCTTAAATGCTTTAAAGCCTTCTTTCACAAAGGGGGTGGGAGCATAAAGTCAATTAATTCAAGCAGTTCTGGAAAGCAAAATCTGACCGCATACAGTGTGTATCATCGTGTATTATTATTAGTCTGTATTACAGTTCAAGGGTATAGTTACATTTTCAGCTGAAACACTCCCTTTAATATCGTTTTCATCTTAATTGAATAAGATAGAATGCACATCCTTCTAAAGCAATTATTCAGGCAAGAAGTTATCCAGTGGTGAGACTTTCCAAAGCACCTTGCTGCAGCATAATCCCCAGTTACTCCTGGATCCTCAGCTGGCACTGCTCTGCATAATCAACATTTTTCATCTGTGTAAGGTAAGATTACCATTAATGTTTCACTCAGGCATGGGCAGGTCTTGCTGAAGTTTTTCAGGCCTCTGTGACCATCTGTTGCCATACACTCTTGTTACCTTTGCCCTTCTGATCTTGGCTGTCCTGGGTCTTTAGGTTTTTCTGATGTACTATCCAACCACATACAGCTCATTGAGAAAAGGTTACGGTCCAGGATCATGCTGGTCAGTGGTGTTGACTAATATCCTGAGCTAGGCTTAGGAATAGAAAAACGTGAGAAATGTTTTTTGTGGTCAATGGATTGTGAGCTAGCAGTTTGGATTATTGGAACCCTAATCTTCTAGAAAATTTGCTTCAGAACATGATTAGTATACTTCCAGATAAAGGGAATATTAGGAACAAGGAGTACTTGTGGCACCTTAGAGACTAACAAATTTATTTGGGCATAAGCTTTCATGGGCTAAAACTCACTTCATCGGATGCATGCAGTGGAAAATACAGTAGGAATATATATACACAGAGAACATGAAAAAATGGGTATTGCCATACCAGCTATAACGAGACTAATCAATTAAAGTAGGCTATTATCAGCAGGAGAAAAAAAGTTTTGTAGTGATAATCAGGATGGCCCATTTCCAACAGTTGACGAGAAGGGATGAATAACAGTAGGGGGAAAATTAGCATGGGGAAATAGTTTTTACTTTGTGTAATGACCCATCCATTCCTAGTCTTTATTGAAGCCTAGTTTAATGATGTCCAGTTTGCAAATTATTTCCAATTCTGCAGTTTCTTGTTGGAGTCTGTTTTTGAAGAATTTTTTGTTGGAGAATTGCGACTTTTAGGTCTGGAATTGAGAGTGACCAGGGAGGTTGAAGTGTTCTCCGACTGGTTTTTGAATGTTATAATTCTTGACGTCTGATTTGTGTCCATTTATTCTTTTGTAGAGACTGTCCGGTTTGGCCAATGTACATGGCAGAGGGGCATTGCTGGCACATGATGGCATATATCACATTGGTAGATGTGCAGGTGAATGAGCCTCTGATGGTGTGGCTGATGTGATTAGGTCCTATGATGGTGTCCCCTTGAATAGATATGTGGACAGAGTTGGCAACGGGCTTTGTTGCAAGGATAGGTTCCTGGGTTAGTGTTTTGTTGTGTGTGTGTGGTTGCTGGTGAGTATTTGCTTCAGGTTGGGGGGCTGTCTGTAAGCGAGGACTGGCCTGTCTCCCAAGATCTGTGAGAGTGAGGGATGTCCTTCAGGATAGGTTGTAGATCCTTGATGATGCACTGGAGAGGTTTTAGTTGGGGCTGAAGGTGACGGCTAGTGGCGTTCTGTTACTTTCTTTGTTGGGCCTGTCCTGTAGTAGGTGACTTCTGGGGTACTCTTCTGGCTCTGTCATCTGTTTCTTCACTTCAGCAGGTGGTATTGTAGTTTTAAGAATGCTTGATAGAGATCTGTAGGTGTTTGTCTCTGTCTGAGGGATTGGAGCAAATGCGGTTGTATCTTAGAGCTTGGCTGTAGACAATGGATCATGTGGTGTGGTCTGGATGAAAGCTGGAGGCATGTAGGTAAGTATAGCGGTCAGTAGGTTTCCTGTATAGGGTGGTGTTTATGTGACCATCGCTTATTAGCACTGTAGTGTCCAGGAAGTGGATCTCTTGTGTGGACTGGTCCAGGCTGAGGTTGATGGTGGGATGGAAATTGTTGAAATCATGGTGGAATTCCTCAAGGGCTTCTTTTCCATGGGTCCAGATGATGATGAAGATGTCATCAATGTAGCACAAGTAGAGTAAGGGGGTTAGGGGACGAGAGCTGAGGAAGCATTGTTAAGTCAGCCATAAAAATGTTGGTATACTGTGGGGCCATGTGGGTACCCATAGCAGTGCCGCTGACTTGAAGGTATATATTGTCCCCAAATGTGAAATAGTTGTGGGTAAGGACAAAGTCACAAAGTTCAGCCACCAGGTTTGCCGTGATGTTATCGCGGATACTGTTCCTGATGGCTTGTAGTCCATCTTTGTGTGGAATGTTGGTGTAGAGGGCTTCTACATCCATAGCGGCCAGGATGGTGTTTTCTGGAAGATCACCAATGTATTGTAGTTTCCTCAGAAAGTCAGTGGTGTCTCGAAGATAGCTCAGAGTGCTGGTAGCATAGGGCCTGAGGAGAGAGTCTACATAGCCAGACAATCCTGTCCTCAGGGTGACAATGCCTGAGATGATGGGGCATCCAGGATTTCCAGGTTTATGGATCTTGGGTAGCAGATAGAATAGCCCTGGTCGGGGCTCTAGGGGTGTGTCTGCAGATTTGTGCCTGTGCTTTTTTAGGAAGTTTCTTGAGCAGATAGTGTAGTTTCTTTTGGTAACTCTCAGTGAGATCAGAGGGTAATGGCCTGTAGAATGTGGTGTTAGAGAGCTGCCGAGCTGCCTATCGTTCATATTCCGACCTATTCATGATGATGACAGCACCTCCTTTGTCAGCCTTTTAGATTATGATGTCAGAGTTGTTCTTGAGGCTTTTGATGGCATTGTGTTCTGCACGGCTGAGGTTATGGGACAAGTGATGCTGCTTTTCCACAATTTCAGCCCATGCACATCAGTGAACTCAGTTGTATTCTGTAGTGATGATGAAGCACTTTGCATGAAATAATGAATACTTTCTGTGATATAGGGGCATACCCTCTTTTTTAAAGTGGGACTTCAAATCACTGTGAGAACTGAAAAAATTGAAGGGCATAATTTGCTAGAAATTCTACTGCCAGCACAGCTGGCAGAGATCTGTCAAGAGAGGTCCAGGGAAAGGTTAAAGTTGTGAGAAACTGACTAACCAACCCCAGGAAATGTAAAAATCATGCTTAAAAATATGTATTTGTTGTAAAGAATGAGACCTCCTTGCCCTAAAATGTATCATTCAGGAAACTCTTAACTGCTTTGATTTCTTGAATACAGACAAAATGAAGCAGTTCTTTCAAAGCTGGGTAATCTGTAATGTCTGAAAACTATCCTTTTTGTGTTTTTAACATTAAAGCTGTTAAAATTTTAAGCTTAGTAAATGTCTTAGATCAAAGGCTGGCTTGGCCTTTACAAGCTTTATGTGTGAAGAGAAAGCTGCTAAAATAAGTTCACTTTTGGCCAATGGTAATCTCCAGGAATATTATACAGCCATCAGAGGTCTTATCATAGGAGTAATAAATCATGTGGTAGTTCTGGTTAGTCTACATGTCAGAAGTCACATTTCTGTATATCAAGGATCAGACTGACTATGTATTTGTGTGTGTTTGTAATTGTACAGCACCCATCTCAGTTGTTTTTCTTGGCTCATAGTAACTGCAAGAAAATCATTTATTTTGTTTCCGCCAAAAGCAGAGAATCAGCAGAAAACTCCACTTGTCACTATCTGTGACTCTGCTAAGGAAAATTGTGCTCAAGTGAGCAGTGCAAAGTAAACTGCCCAGTATTACTGACTCCTCAAGGAAGTTGCCTTTCCAGTAAGAAATCGTGTGTTGGTTAGAGTTCTAGCAGATTTTTGATGTCTACATCTCATGGGCTTTCAAATGGCACATGACACATCCAGCTGAATAGGACAAAGGGGTTGGGGTGGGTTGGTTGTTTTTTTGTGTTTTTTTAGGGGAAGTCAAAAAAGAATTAGATAAGTTCATGGATGATAGGTCCATCAATGGCTATTAGCCAGGATGGGCAGGGATGGTGTCCCCAGCCTCTGATTGCCAAAAGCTGGGAACAGGCAGTGGGGCGGGGATCACTTAATGATTATCTGTTCTGTTCTTTCCCTCTGGGGCACCTGGCATTGGCCACTGTCGGAAGACAGGATACTGGGCTAGATGGACCTTTGGTCTGACCTAGTATGGCTGTTCTTATGTTCTAAGATGGGCTGAAGTAAGAATAGTATGTAAAAGGATAGGTTTTTTTGTGGTGATCAGAAAGCACTTTACAGAGGAGGGCAAAGATCAGTTTTTCCATTGAATACAGGAGTAAAGTGACTTGCCTAAGGTGACATAGCAATTCAGTGTTAGAAGAGGGAGCAGAATCCAGTCCAGTGCACTCTCCAGTAGCCCCTGCCTTCTGGCAAGTGCTTTTAAGCCTTTAGTAGCTTGACACATTTATTTGATGGACCTCCAGCATTCCGGGTGAGGCCACTCAGAATCTGTGATTTTTCCCAGGGAAAAGACAAACACCTTGTTGGGCTTTTTTTTTTTTCTGTTCCTCATAAGGGAATTGCTTTTTGGGACTGATGGCTTTGTCCACCTCCGAATTTGGAAAATTCTGTAGCGGGCAATAGATCATAATGAGGAAGGTCCATACTGTCAAAGTCTCCCCCAACGTAGATCAGAGATTGAGGAGGAGGAGGAAGAGATTCTGCCCCCACACCCAGCAATTACAGGGAACCCTTGATTATCAATCTATGTTTGGGAAAGTCCTGCTCATCTATATGAAAATGTCCAGGCTTTGTGGCATAAATAAAAGCTTTAGGCCATGCCCCTGCCCTGATCTCATGGGGCTCCGTGGTACAGGTGTAGAGCAGATGCTTTGCCTGTGAGACTAGATGCACATGGCAGGGCTCACGAGTGGTGGTCTGCAGGGGGAAAGAGCAGCTGCCAGCTTCCCTCTGAGGCTGCAGTGAGAGGGGAAGCACCTTTCCATGATGGAGAGGGGGAGCCATGCTAACCACACCTGCCATTGTGAAACACTGGCTGCCCAAGCAGAGGCGGCAATGAACAGCGTCCACCTAAGCTGCACTGACAAGCCAGTTGGGAGAAGGCCGCTGGCAAAGAGAGTTCCTGATACCTTGTCAGAAGTGCAGGGAGCTGCTGCCAGCTAGTGGAGTGGGCTGAGGCTTTAGCTCGCCCTTTATCATTTGGGTCCTAATGCTTAGAGTGGCTAACCAGCATTGAAAGCTCACAGCCAACACCTAGAGGGCTCGACTGGGTGACAGGTGAGAAGCCCCATGACACTACCTCCAAAGAGAAGCGGGCAGAATTACTCTGTAGTGTCCCTGGTGTGGCCGAGAGCTGCTTCATGAGAAAACACTAGCTCTTGCCATGCACATGCTTCTGTAAGTACAAGAGCAAGTGCTGCTGGTACACCATCTAGTGAAGGAAGATATACATCAACCCACTGAAGATGTGTGCAAGCTGCCATTCAGCCTGCTTATGTGCCTTAGAGGTGCTGGACAATGTTATTGTTAGAAGTTTACAAGCATCTGATGCAATTTGCATACATTAACAGTGGGGAAATAATTGCTAACAAAGGACAGTACCTTTCCTGCCCCTCGGAGACAAGAATCTTAGAATTAAAGGTTATTTAATACATTGACTGGTTTTACACATGCCTGCCTCTACATAAGCTGGATGGTATTTTCCCTATTAAAGACTTTGCTGTATTCTGTGCATATTTAAACAAACCAGGTTTTGAAAGGTTCCCCTGGTTGTAGCTACAGCTCTGCTGATGGGGAGCAATGGAGAATGTGTTTTGTAAAGTTTGTATTTTGAACAGTAACTCGGCCACAGACTTGCTCCAATGCTGAGCTGAATAAGCATGAAACATACACCAGCAGCAGGAGGCTGCTCCTGACCAAACTGTATGTATTTTCCCAGCCCAGTAAACTGGCAAAGTAAGTTCCACAAAAATAAATAAATGTGGGCTTTACTTTTGCCATGTGAAAACCTTGAGCTTCTGCATCCTTATTTTTTTACAATAGGGAAGACCAGCTCCCAGCCTGCTGGCTGTATCATGTTCTGAATTCACCAGTGGAAGTGTTGCAGCTACCACTTAGTTACAATGAGCATATAATCCAGGTTTCTCCAGGATGACCTCCCAGAATTTGATTATCTGGTTATGAACAAGCAGCATCCTCAGCTGGGGGATGCTATTACATATACATGAAGTCCAGTCTTTTATATTAGACTGAAAAATGGGCCCCTTGTTTAGTTATATGCTTCATACAAGAATCTCAGTGCAAAACACTTGACTGACACTCATTAAGCCTAGAATCTTTCATTATGCTTCACTGAGATTTTGCTCAGCCTAGATCTTAAAGATAGTTGTTACCACTTGTGAAATAGTTTGACCCCATAGACATGGCCATTAAATGGATATTATTTGAGACTAGCAGAGGCAGAACCTAATGCGAAGTGGTAACCCACTTTTTGGTTTAAAAGAGGAGAAAAATAGGACTAAGAATAGCAGTTTTAACCCCATCAGGAGTCTACTAGCCTACTCATGTGAGGCAAATGTTTAATTGTAGTTGCTAAAGGCAAGTTCCTGGCTTACTTTAGGTACAAAAAGTTCAGTGATGGTGCTTTGTAGTAAGATGGCTAACCCCATTAAGCATACAGATGTGGTTAACTGAAAACTAACACAATCCTAGCTAGAAGTACTGCTACTTAGCTTCAGCTTGCTGTGCAAGAGGACTGCCAGTCCCCTTTAAGCAGTTTTTAAGAGTTCTGTTTATGGAAGTGGAAGTAGGATGTGGCCTAGACAAATGAATTGTACTAAATACTCTGTTTTTTTAGTGCTGCTGGAAATTCATCACAAGCTTTGCAGAAGTGGTGGAATGCTGCTCTGTAGCTCATCTTATTGACTTCCATTCAGTCAGTAGTAAATTGATGATTCTCTAGTGCTGTAATGAGTCAGTAATGTAGCATGTGATTGTGAAGACCAGAGTACGTCCCAGTTGGTTGTACAGCGACAAGCTAGGAAGTTTATGCAGTGAATGGAAAAGAGGTTGTAGTCTGAATTATCAGCTAAGGCAGAGTTGAGTTTTGAGTGTTGCCACTATTGTTTCTAGATATTCCTTTTGTTGCAATGAGATCCTATTAGAAGTTCCTTGTCTAACACCAGAATTTTACAGTTCTTATACAGAATTATCCGTTCCATCTTGTATTGTATTTCTTCTGAGAAGGTAGCATTAGAAAGCTAATGAGCCTGGTAAAGTGCAGATGCTGCAGAACACCAGCACAGACTAGGTCTTACACCTTTGCTGTGTGTGACTACACTAGGACAGGTTCTCAGCTACCCCCTCCTACTGCTACACCAACATAAAAATTCAAAGTAACTCCATTATTTTGGTGGAATTCATCCAATTTTGCACCATCAGCAATGAAGCCAGTCAAACAGGAGTAATACAAGTAGGGCTGCTGCCTTTAAGGACACCCACTGCTATAACTGCCCAAGGCCATACATAAGCAAGTGTAAATCCTTATAGGAGTACTTGTTACTTCACATACAGGTGTGGTGCTTTGCAAGCCCCTTGCTAGAAATGAAAGAGGAAGATTAGAATTGTTTGTGGAGCTTTTCCTGGCCAGGTTTTAATCTGGCTGAGCTGTTCTGTGGTGCAAGCCCAATTGCTTACATCACAACTCACCATGGCCAACCCCCAAGAGACCCCATGGCTATAATGGGCATGTCTCTCTCCACCCCTCCAGGGAGTCTCACAGCTGAGGCACCTGAAAGCTTACACAGTACATGTGAACAACCGAAGCTGGATTTAAATCCCACTGAAAACAATGGGAGACACTAGACTTCAATAGTGTTTGGATCAAGCCCTTGAGTACATAGCTCATCTATCATTTCTCACTAGCTTATCACCAGCTATAGCTGTTGACTAATAAACCTTTGGGGCTGACAAAACTAGCTGGAAGTGCCTCACTGAAACTTAACAACCTCCACGCTGTTTCATGTTTTCATACAAAAAGTTTAATAAATATTACTTTTTAAGATTTATTGCCAGGAACAAAAACACATCGAAGATGCATTTTCATGTTCATATAACACTAATATCACAAGGTATCTTCATGATCTCACTGGTTAACCAATGAGACTAATATGTTTATAAGCCTTTTTGATCTTAACATTGTAATAGCACTTTGATTTCCTCACTTGTTAAGGCGGGCAGTGTAACCTATGGCAAATCTACACAGTGATCTTACTGGACATTCTACTGTTCAAGTATTCAACAACTAGCTTATTAGAATACTCCCTAAATGCAGTAGATTACAAAAAAAAAATCAAATCTACAAGTGGTTCAGTATTACAATATTCATGGTGAAAAAAATCAGAATTTACAAAATGAGATTGCTGTGCTTCCAACTTCACATGCTAATTTGATATTTTAATTACATGCAACCACTCACATTTCATCTACATAAGAGTTATAGCTCATTTTTGTTCCCTTAAACTGCTTTGTAGCAGATTATCTGCCTGTCACTCTTTCAAGTCTAAAGCAGCAAAAAAATATAAAAATAAAAAAATGGTTCTAATCTAAACTGCCTCAGTCAGTACTTACAAATAGTCTTAAAGTGATACTATGGAAGGTGTTTGAAACATTTGACATTGTACAAAAAAAACACAGTATCAAGGCATGAAAGCCTGTCCTATTGTTAAAAATAAACTATTTTTAGAACACCTTAATTTTGGCATATAGGCAACATGTAACAAGAAAATAAATTCAAAATAAAGAAGCCACAAGCTTACAATGCTATCAAAAACCTTCAACTCTAAACATACATATAAATAAAAAGGAATGATATTTAAGGCTCTTGATTATTAAGTTAATAAATCAAATATACACAGTGATTAATAAAAAAGAATTATTTACATATCTATACAAACTTCTACTTTTAACACATTATCCTCTTTAAATTCTTCATTTACCAGCAACTGCTGACATCAAGTCCCCTCCCGCCCCAACAAAAATACAATAAAAAAATAAATAAACTTTTGATAGTTGCTGTGGTTCTGAGCTGCAAAGGCACTTTCAAATACAGAACTAGTTGTACGTCACCATAAAACCAATATACAAAAAACTCAGATTCAATAAATATAAATAAAACGTATTTTCTATAAAGGTATAAATCAGGACATCTGGCAAAAAGAAAGTTGACACTGAAGAGGACCTAATAAGGCTATGCAATACCATATGAAACATTTCCATGATGTATCAGCTACAGCTGAATTTACATTAGGGCACTTTTGACTAGTTTTGCATAGATGTGAAATGCAGCACTTGGTATTCCAGCCAACCACAGCAACTATCATTGCCAGTGTAAGCCAGCTTGTCAAAACTTAAATTAACACAGGGATTCTAAGTAAATAATAGCCTTAGACTCAAATATTACACAACAGTTTAAGAACTACAAGCTCCGAGTGCCTTTATAATGACATCTAAAGGCTCTGCATGGCAGCACCCACTGTCTGCTATACAATGTACTCCATCCGATTTAAACTTTGTGCACTTTCCAAGTCTCTGTTGTCTTGTTTGTTTGTCCAGTTTGGGTGTTTTGTCGGAGTGCTATTGGGGGGCTTTTCATCTCTATCTACCAGTGTATACGCTGGCTGTTTGACAAAGCGGCTCTTCTGCTGGTGCTTGTCCATGTCATCTTCCTCCACTTCCGAGTTGTGTGTCCTTATTTTGGCGATTTTGGAGTTCTTGTTTTCATAGTCTTTGATGGGAACCGTGTTTGCACCATGTTTCTCAATGGGGTTCTTGATCTGATTCAGCTGCTCCCGCACGTTGTTTGTAGTGTTGTCGTCTGACGCCGTATGAGTGTGGCTGCTCTGCTTTCTGCGTTTCCGAATGCACCAGAAGAAGGCAGTTACCAGGCAACAGATCCAAGCTACTGTTAAAACGGAGCTCAATAATGGCACCAAGAAATCTGCAAGACAGACATGAGACCAATTAACCTTGCCAGTAAAGTGTTTCAGTTGAGACGCTCCCTCCCAAAAGAAGGCTCTATTCATAAGCCTTCGTTATACAAGGAGGGGGGCTGGGGACATTCTTAGAAAAACAGAGTTCTTAGTGAGTGCTAAATTCACTTAAGAGTGCTGACGAATAGCCTTTTTATCCACGGAAAAGAGAGTGGTAATGCAAGTTGCCCTGCCCCTGCCAAAGACCCTAGCCTGGAGGGAACAGCTCTTGGCCTGAGGGTAATTGGCTCCATACCCATTCAAATCCTTGGTCTCTCTGCTTAAGACTGTCAATAAGAATACCAAATTTCTGACAGGTTGTGTGTCATGGAGGACTGTCCACTAGGATCTTGACTAGACTACCCAATTTATTTCATATGGGGCCAGTAACAGCCACACTTGTCACTATCAAAAGCCAGAAAATGGCACCTTGGTATTTTTCCTTCCTTCTCCATGGTGCAGGCCATTTGGGGAAAGATGGTAAAAAGATGACAAGGGGATGACTTTAATGGCACTATTTTGAGAAGTTAAATCTCTTTTAGAACAGTTTGGCACAATGGAAGGCCAAGAATCAAGCATCTTAGCTTAGTTTAGAAAGTTAAATCGTTTAAACACTTGGCCCACTAAAACTAGTGCAAGCTGTACTGTAAGATGAAGCTGGAAGCTGCCTCTTTACAAGAGATGAATTTTTGGAGTCTTAATTTAAAACGTACCTGTTTTATTTTTAATTGGTCGCCGCTGTACCCTGACTTCTGCAACGGCAGCAATTAGTGTGTTGTTTCCATCACGCTTACTAACCAGGTCAATAATTTTATCTGTGATTTCTTTGACGGGGTTTTCATCCTTTCCTATATCTTCAGCAGACTAAGACAGAAGGAGTATAGTTAATATTGGATACCAAAGTGATAACATGCATAACCAACCACAGCGAGCAAGCCTCTGCAATCAGTTGAGAGTTTTCCAGAAAAAAAAATTCAAAAACAGAAGTCTGTCTACGGGCAGAGATCTATCAGAAAGTATAAGCCCTTATCCTTTTCAAAAGACGAACAAGTGACTAGGATGACTAATAGTTTAAGGTAACAAAACAGTTACAATCAGAATTGCTAATCAGATGTTAACTTTCAAGCACATTGTTACATCTAAAGCTATGATACCCCTACCAATCTCAGAAGAAATTGCACTTGAAACAATGGGAAGTGCTGATAAAGCCTAGAATTATGGTTTTCATTAAATCCATGTGTTACACATATGGACAACCTGTTAAAGAGAGACCGGGTATCAGAGGTATACTTACAATAGCAACATGGATTTCATTGTGGGCTAAGTGTGAAGGCTCACAGATAATGTAGATTGAATATTCAACAGAAACATTCTTCAAAATGTTAAGATTCCTCAAGTCACTGCAAATGTGCTCAGTGGTAAGACCCTGAAACACAAAAAATACAAGTGAAAATTTGGACTGGGGGAGCTTCAAATAAAACACTTCCAAAAAAGCACCATATCCAGAAAGTTGGAATTAGCAAAGAAACCTAGCTATGGCAGAGCTGAAAATCTATGTTGGAAACAGGCAAAGATCAGGATCTATACTGCAGATTTCCGCTGAAAGAAGTTAGCTCTCCACAACATTTGACTTGCACAAAGCAAATCATTTGTTTTGTGCAATACCACATGGCAGCTTGCTTTCAGTAGTCTGAACAACATTTATATTTCTAAGTTACTTACTGAGACCATCAGCTCTTTGTTGAAGGTAAAAGTGATGTTGGCACAATTGTCCTGATAGTAAGAGTCCAAATTACATTTGGTCTTTACTGGTTGTTGATTTGAAGGCCAGCATACACCCACTCCAGAACAGGGATGTGTAAAGCAGTGGTCATCCTTAATAGGGACACAGGTGTGACCAGCTGGGCACTCGTGACCTTTGGCATGTATCAGGCAAGGTCTAGGACCACACCAAACCTAGAAGAGAATGAATTTTTATAGCACAGCTGTTTGCTCGATAGCTGAAAATAATGCAACCCAGATACAGTAAAAGCATACCTTAGAGCATGCAACCTTTCCATTCCAACACTGACAGGTATTGCAATCATCATCCCATTTAGCTCCATCAGACATCACTCGCCCATTGTTAATACAAGGCCTTCCTGTAACTGAGAATGGAGGAGATCAAATACAGTTAAGCATTTTAAAAACCCAAGACTTTGTCCCATTGGATTTTCTAATCCCTGTGCCCAACAACTGGTATTTATGAATTTTCACATTCTTAAACATGCTCCTCCTATAAAAATTGCTAATATGCAAGTCAACTGGATCTGATACTGTTGCCAGTCACATGCAGCCTGGAATACCTTCTTGGCATCTTGGGCCACTGCGACCAGGTGGGCAAATGCAACGGTACCCATTAATTTCATCCACGCATGTAGCTCCAAAGGCACAGGGTGACGACTGGCATTCGTTGATATCTGTGGTGGAGGGGAAGTTATATATATGTATTATACATACACAGCTGTGTGAGAGAGAGTCAGCTGTAGTGAAAGTGTTTTTCCACAGTTCCCAGGGAGCTAGATTCTGATCTCCATTACCCCAGTTCAGTTCTGGAGCAACTCCTCTAAAGTCACTGGCATTACATTAGATTTACACTACTCTAATAAAGATCAGCACCTGGCCCCGCATGGCTACTTTAAGCTCTTTAACAGCAAGGACACATTCTTTGGTACATAAACCAACCTGCTCACTTTCCTCTGACATAGTGCAGGTAAGCCCACATACTAAATACTTTGACGACAACTTTAAACCCCTTCCAGTTTTATTGCGGCTATGAATAATTCTATTTCCATGGCTGTTTTTAAAATATGTCAGTGTCCTCTTCCCTGTAATTTAATAATTGCAGGTTAGAACATATACCACCTCAAGGTCTATAAGTGGATTATTAATTGACAAATGTTTTAATTAGCATGCTTCCTCCTCAAACAGAAAACTGCAGCATAAACACGTTTTAACTGGGAAGATCATGCTGAAGGACAATCTAACCCCTCTGCTGAACCAAGACATCTTTGGAAGCATTAGGCATATACTTAACCCAAATGGTTTTCAAGGGAATCCCCCACCCATCTAGAGATTATAGAACCCTGCACATATACAAAATTTGTATCAGCATCTGAGTGGCAAAAATGGTCCATGGACATGTGGATTTGCAGGGCTCTAATCATAAATGCCAGATAAGAGACAAGTGTTGCAGCTGTACTGATTTCCAAAGCAGAGAGTTAAAACTTTTGATTGTGCAGCACACTTTAAATAACCATTAGTCAGATCAGCAAGAATTATAGTAACACTTACTTATCCTGCAGTCTGGACCAGCAAAGCCTGGAGCACATTCACAGCGGTACCAGTTGTCTCCATCAACACAAGTTCCACTGTTGTAACTAAAAGAAAGGTCAGACAGGAGATCTCAGTTCACCAATATTCAAATTACTAGGAGTAAAACAAAAACAGTAATGCAAAAAGATGATATGAAAGAGACACCCAGCTCATAACTTACCAAGGATGAGGACTGCAGTCATTTGTATCTGCAAAGAGAAAACGACAGACATGAATGTAAAAGTCATCAGCTAATACAGTGTTGTCGTCAGTGAAGATGTGCTGAATTTCCAGTTCCTGAGCTACATGTAGTTTAACTTTTAAAAAAAATATGCTGAAGTTCTCTGCTAAATTGATTCCAGGCTCCCATCACAAAATGTGTTAGCTACGCTGATGAACACATGTACGCAGGAAGAAATCCTTGTAAAGAATCTAACAGGAAGAAATGAGTGGAAGCAGACAGGGCTGCTGGTAGAAAAAGAATGCAGGAGGAAACAAGCAGACATCTGTCTCCACTTAGCTCATTTGCAACTTTCTCATGCCCAGGTCAAGGCTCTATCATAGAATGTCATTAAAAACAAAGATTCAGGTGATGCTAAAGCCTACATCAAACAGTTCTCCCTTCTGGTTTCCATCTCAAATCTCCGAGGACGACAGGATGAGCGAATGTTCTCATCAGGCAACTCTTTGGAAAAGCTCAAGCAGAGAGACTTACTCTGAGTGCAAGTAGGTCCTTCCCAGCCCTCTTTGCAGACACAAGTAAAAGAATCCCCACTGACGACACAGGTACCACCGTTATGACAGGGATTTGGCAAGCAGCTGCTGTTTCTCGCTGCAACAGAAACAAGAGTTGATAAGGATTTAAAAGCCATCAACTGAAGTGCAGAGGGAGGGAAGGCAGGCAGGCTGAGCCCTAGATTGAGAGCTCCATCTGCTCCCTGGAGGTTACATCAGACACTTACCTATATTACAAGTGGCTCCTTCCCATCCCACAGGGCACATGCACTTGAAAGTGTCCCCCTCATCATAGCACGTTCCTCCATTATTGCATGTAGCCTCATCGCACTGGCTATCACCTAGGAAGACCAAAACAGCCTTAGTTCCAGTGCTCTCGCAATGCAGGACAGCAAGTGGATGAAGACTCGTTAGATGCTAAGACTTACGGGAGTGGCAAGTTTTTCCTTTCCATCCGTTTTTACATTCACAGAAGAAGTCATTGACCAAATCTCGGCACGTCCCCCCATTGTGGCAAGGGTTTTTACTGCAGTCATTAATATCTGGAAGCATTGAAAGAGAAAATGAGCAAGGAGTGCATAGCATCTTTGGAGATACTCCATGCTTGACAGCAGCATGTTCTAGCCCTGGATTTGACCCCAAATCTCTATCTGCATTAAGATCTGCAAGCAGATAATCCCCATCACTGATTTATTATGCTTGCTCTGTACTGTGTCCCCCCGCCCAGCTCATTTTGTATCATGTCAGTAAGCCTTTCTCTAGTCCCCCCATCATAAAAGCCACCAGTGCTACTGAAAGCAAAGAGGCCTAATTACACAGTTTGGCTGTCAGTCAAAGGCTAGCAGTTCTTCACGGCCTCTTCCCCGTCTGCTGCCAAGACATGCAAAACGCAAGCACCACATGCAGATAAACACTGTTTTGCTACTCTAGCAAGTGTGTTTATGTACATTAATGCTCTAGACAGTCTCCAGCAGAAAGCATTAGAGCACCAGAGCCAACTTCTATTCTCTGCTCTGCTGCTAATGTGGGTGAGCCCTTTGACTCAGTTCTACCCTATCCTCATCCCCAATTGTACTTGCCTATTTAACAAGTGTGTAATGAAGCTCTAAAACTCCAAGCATTAACAGCCCCAATCCAAAGCCCAAAACTCAATGAAAAGATTCCCACTGACTTCAAGGGGCTTTGAATCATGCCTCATGACTGACTATAGGTGGTCCCTGCACATTATAAAGACCGTACGTTCAGAGTCACTCCTCCCCAATGCTGCTTCAGGATGTCTAGTCTTCAGTAGGCGTCGAGGGTTTAACTTACTTGTTTCACAATAAATTCCTTCCCATCCATCACTACAAATACATTTATAGGAGTTGATGCCATCAATGCAAGTGCCACCATTTTTACATGGATTGCTTTCACAGTCATTGATATCTGTGAACAGATTGAAGAAACTCTGGCTAAGTACAATTATTGGAGACTATGTATAATTAAGCTTTGCCAAAAGGAATCCCCCCCCCACACACTTTCTAGAAAGATCATCATTTGCTGATAAGGATTACAAGGAATAGCTGAAACAGCCCAATAAACTGAAACAGTCAGCACTATTTCCACCAGTAATATTTTTCTAAAAGAAAGATGCATTTTAACAGAGCTTTTAAAAGGTAGCCCATAAACTCTAAGGTGAAATCCACTATTAAACACCTCCGACCTCGTAATCCTACATTTCAAGGCTAGAGGGTTTGTTGCAACAGACTTCCCCATAGGCCTAGGGAATTCCAGTTTGCCTCACCCAAGAGCAAAGTCCCAGGGTTTTCTGTGATAGAGCAAACTCTTTAGTGGTCTCACAGACTGGTGTGGAGTCATTTGCAAAGGCAGATTCAGGATAAGAGAACACACATTTTAGTTCTTACTTTCATGGCAGTAGGTGCCAGTGAAGCCTTTGTTGCATTCACAGGTGAATTTTCCACCTGCTTGGCTCCTGCATTTCCCATGGGGACCGCAGACATTTGAAGAAATATAACGAACTCCTTCGGGTGTGCTGTTAGAAGCCACAGCCACTGTACAGCTGTCAATTACTGCAGATGAACAGAGAACGGGAAGTGATCAAGCACATCTATCAAGTTACCAAGCAGGCTGGCTTCTCATCTCCTCCAAGTTACTACCCATGTTTTACTTCCAGAGCCTAACTGAACTTCAGAGTAGGTTTTAAAGAATGTATCTTTCATCCAAGCATTGACAGTGCCAAATTTAGCTCTGGTGTACAAGAAACACGCTTCATTGAGTTCAGCAGAACTACAAACATTTATTCCAAGGCTGAATTTGGCCTTATTTTGGAAGAAGAGGTGAAGATGTTTTTGGGTACACACACACACACACCCCCCCATACCTTCACAAGGAGTAGTGCGACAGTGATCTTTCAGGTGGGAGCAGTTCTTTCCCTCATAATCTTCTGAACAGTTACAGAAGTAATCTGTGTTAAGGTTGAAGCACTGGGCACCGTTCTGGCAAGGGTTGGGCTCACAATAATCTATGTCCAACTGTAAGTGGTGGGAAAGGGGGTGGGGAGACAGTGAGTGAAACAAAGATTTTATTATTACTCTTGTCAGAGCTACAGGCAGCAGACACTGTGGAATCTGACCTTTTTATCTGCTCCCGCTATAAACTGTACATAATGCACAGTTATTCATGTAGTGATTTCAACAGATAGCACCCTGATATTTAATAGCCACTGAAGGTTAACAGTGAGCATGCAACAAAACTTGACATGCGAACACTTGCAATCTGCTTAACTAAAAATCTTCAGCAGCCACGAATTTTTCACAAGCACTTCCTTGGCAGACAGCTATACAACTGCAGTATGGTTCACTGGATATAAGGTATTCAGTGTGTGCAGACCTAGAAAGGACTGGTATGAACTCTCGTTATCTGGGGCTTGCATTTCAGCCAGGCTCACCTGACAGAGGTTTCCTGAGAAACCAGCAGGACACAGACACTGGAATCCATTGATTTCATCCTGACAGTGACCCCCATTCAAGCAAGGGTTGCTTGCACATTCATTGATGTCTTTCTCACAGTGATCTCCTGCGTAGCCAGGCGGACAGATACATCGATAACCATTAACCAAGTCCTGAGAAGGAATATTCAAGTTTAAAATTATTTTGAAAAAGGCCCAAACTATATCACTCCCTGACATGTCCCCTCCCTCCCTTGCCTTGTTTAATTTGCACTAAGAACACGTTTCTCGGGACAACACTTAAGCCAAAATTTAAGAAGACATTTACTGTGCATGTGTAACAATACTGTGTCTGTTTATTGCAAAGACTGTCACTGGTGATAAAGATGTGTCATTTATTACACAGTTATATAGTCCCCCTGCCCCTGCTCCCCTAAAATGGGCGCTCGCACACACGAGCCACATCCTCAACTAGTGTAACATAACCTAGCTCCAGTGACTTCTATGGAGACATGCTGATTTACATCTGTTGTAGGAAAAGTACATGGGGCAAGTACACATCTTTGTTACTCAGACTCAATTGCTTTGGTTTCAACATTTAATAACCAGCTTAAGTATGACTAACTCACCTGGCAGGATCCTCCATTCTGACATTGTCCAAGACAGTCATTAATATCTGCAAAAGAGTTGGGGACACATTTAGAAGGCAACTCACATTTACTCTAGACACTAGTTCAAGCCATTCGAAAACTCTGGCTTCATAAACCTTTTGTCAAGTTTCCTGCATGCCTTCCTTGTGATAAGGTTATTATAATGGGTGGGAATCTTCAGCAATTCTTCCAGCACAGTTAGTGAAACTTCACACCATTGCTTTAGTCACCTTATCAGAACATAGCCATGTTAAAGACTAATGAGTCTGATAAAATTGTGTATTTTCATTCCAGACAAGCTACTCCCTTTCTGAAGAGATCACTGGCTACAGGGGCTGCTTGCTTCAAGTTTAAAGCAGGGCTCAATTCAATGGACAGTATAGTAACTTTCAGCTTTTAGCAGATCAAGAACTGGACACAGAATATCCACAGGATACTTACTTATATCACAATTCTGGCCAGACCAGCCAGCAATGCAGTCACAATAGTAGCTGCCAATCAGGTTCCTGCAGGAGTTGGCATTGACACAAGGTTTGCCTTCACATTCATTCGCATCTGAAAGACAGATGGAACAGCAAAATGTTGAGCTGAAGGTACAGTGCATGTGGGGGGGTGGAAGGGAGGAATCTGTATCTTGTTTTCATAGCAATAATCAGGAATTCATTCGAAGTTAAGAAGAGCTTCTAACATACAGAGTGGACTAGGGAGACAACGTGGAATAAAAGGCAATCAAACATTAGACTTTGAATTACCTTTTGATTTCTCTCTAATTACAGCATGGTGGCTACACTAATTGATAGTTACCCAGCCACTCGTTAAGAAAAACTTAAAAAACCAAAAAAAAAGACAGACTCAATCAAGCATTTCGGAGGAGCACTGCAGCTTGGTCACTAGGATTACTATGTTGCATAAAGAATGCAGATGGCTCATACTTCATGAGATCACCCACATTTTGGAACCCAGCTGTGAACTCCTTGGTCTGGAGGAGTTGACATGGCTGAAGAGATACAGCAACTTTCCCACAAAGCCAAAGGGAGAAGGGGAGGGAGACAAAAAACAAGCCCTGGTTCAGCTGCAGTTTAAATACCTACATACAGCTTGGTTAGCTTAGTTGTGATAATTTGCTGTTTTCTGCTATAACCACTGTGCGTCGATAGTAAAAATGAACCAAGGAAACCATTCCGAGCTGAGTGTGGCCTAGGCCCCAATTCTGCAAACATCTCTACATAGGCTGAACTTTAAGCATCTGAGTGAGCCCGTTGATGTCAACAGATGGACTCAGACTTCAAACACACGCCTAAGTGTTTGCAGGATCAGAGCTGCTAGTTGTACACAGTTTCTCCAGAAGCTGTTTTGTAGAAAAGCGTGAAATAGAGCAAGTCAATATTTACCTAGCTGGCACGTCTTCCCAGTCCACTGAGGTGGGCAAATGCACTTGAACCCATCAACGAGATCCTGGCAGGTGCCTCCATGACCACAGGGATTTGGAGAACAATCATCAATATCTGCAAATGAAGGGCAGAACGGGAGGGAGAAACTTAGCTTTGTTACAAGATACCACAGCTGTGGCACCCTATTGATAGAATTCGTCCGCAGCAGCCACCACTATGATCTGTCCAGGAGGGAGGAGAGTATGCGTTCCCTGAGCTCTCTGACCTTATTCTCGTTTAGATGAAGATCCTTTTAATTTACATCAGGGCAGCATGAAGGGGCCTAGTGTAAATGAAAGCGAGGCCTGCTCTATTGAATTTATTGTAGGCTCTAGAGGCAAAGTTTTGGCAAGCTGTTAGAATAGTAATTAGCTGTCTTGAGATACATACAGCATGGAGTTTAAGACAGTTTGTTCCAATTATTTTCCTGACTTTATTAATAGCCCCCACTAATAGCAGTACAACAGCGGAAGAAATAAACCAATGCAAAAATTGCAAGAGATATTAGCAAGCTTCATGGAAGCACAGGTTTGCGTCCTGGACAAATGCAGTGGTTATAAGTAAGTTTTGTAATATTTAGAGAGAAATAGCCTCTTACTACAATGTGTTTAATTCCTAAAGAATGACTTACTAAGAGTGCACGTTGGTCCAGCCCAGCCAGGCGTGCACACACACTCAAATCCGGTAGAGGTTTCTAAGCAGCTTCCTCCATTGTGACAAGGATCAGAAAGGCAGGCGTGTTCCGCTGCACCAAACACACAACCACATCAGTTTGGGGACAGCCCAATGATATTACTAGTAACCACTACCACTCCCTCTGCAGATTTCCACGCCTGGGCCACCACACAAGACACCACTCTCTTATTCTTACTAGCACCCTTTGGTTTTACACAGTATCAAGCAGGCAGGAAATCATCTTTCATGCTAAGCTGACCTGATCAACGTACCGTGACTTATATCTGCTTGGATGAGAGCCAATTTCGCTCTCCTACAACTCCAGCACTCCCTAACAAGAGAGCTACACAAGTCTTCAAAAGTTAGACGGAGTATGATTAAGGAGATACCAGTCATTCACCGTGGAACAACTGTGAGCTCATCAACTATCATTTGCCAACATTAGTAACAGTATTAAAAATGCTAACTTCCCAGACAAGGTGTGCAAGATCACCATTAAATGCAAAAGAAAGGGGAAAGGCTAGATGGCAATTTGCAGCTGTGCCAAAGCACTTACCGATTTCACAGTTCTGTCCTGAGTAGCCCTCGGGGCAGGAACACTGATATTTGTCAGGCCCAGTGTTGCTGCAGGTACCACCATTCAAACAAGGTGGGTGAGTCCCACAGTAGTTAAGATCTGTAAGAAGATGAGCACCAGAATACAAGGCTTGAATAACAAGGGGTTTGTGCTGTTACTCCAGATACTTTATAGAATGTATCTATGCACAAAAGTGGGCCAGGACACAGGAAAGCTAAGTGTGTATGCGAACAACTGATGCATGGCAGAAACACAAAAAGGACAGAAACACCCACGTTTCTGGATCCTTTCTTTCTACACTAAGTCCAACAGCATTAAAATTCAAGTTTTATACTTGGCTATCTACAAGATTAGCATACCTTTATCACAGAGCTGACCACCCCAGTTGGTTTCACAGAGGCACTGCCATGGTTCAATGCAAGTGCCATGGACACATCCTGGGTGCGGAATGCACTTATCACAGTACTGGCCTTGCCATCCGTACTGACACCTTAATAAAAACAGAACAAGGAAACAAAACGTGGAATTACTTCCAGAGAGTACAAGGGACTGCAGAACTCCAAGGTTTTAAGATAGACTGGGGGAGGTGGCGTGGGGGGGAAGCCATTCAAGGTTTGTTTCATGGTTTCTTGTAAACAAACATTTTAGCCATTTTGCCAAGGTCTCTAAAGCCGGCCTGCTCACAAAAGAATAACTGTTTGAGAGAAGCAGCATGGGGCCATTCATCACAATAATACTCTATTCTGAGGCTCATACAAACGAGGCAGAGGGTGGGTGTGCGCAACAAATCAATCTCTGGACTTTGACAGAATGGATTATACATTAAAAAAAGTCAGGGGAAACCATGGTTATCTGGAGAGCCTCATGAATGCAAGGTTCCAGACGTTTGAGCCACACAGTGTGTGCAGGAAGAGAAACAAACCACGCCATAAACACCAACTCAGAGCCCACTGCAATCAAAGCACTAAGCAAGTCAACTCAGAGTTAGAGGAAGTTACCTTTAATCTGTGCTAGAAGTTATGTAACATGCATGATGATGGGATTTTTAAAAGGCTCCCATAATTTGGTATTTGGTCAAAAAAGCCCCCTCCCTTTCAATGTACTTCAGAGCTAGTGTTTACACTGGGGGGGAGGGGGAATCTTCTCACTCTGCATCCAGGTCTAAACTAATTTTATCTATTGTCTAGAGCATGGATTTAATAAGTATTACTAATCTTCACCAAGCTACAGAGATTGTTTGATTTTAAAAAGGGTAGGAAGAAGAAATCTTTACTGTGCAAAAGTCAGAGGTTTGCTTTAATGTGAGTGCACTTCAGACTTTAAACAGTTATATTTTTTCTGTAAGAATTAAAATATATTGGAAAATTGAGGAGTTTAAGTGTGAAGTCAAGGGTCTAAGTAAAGTAATGCATTTCATTAATGGGGCCTGGTGGCAAGTAATCAGCAGCAATTATTCACTAAGCCATCACTAGATTATGAAAATAAACCTTCTGAGCAATCAGGTAGGCTTTCATTTTTCAAAAGAGCTGTTCTGACCAGTATATCCATCTCATGGGAAAAGCTAGAGGGCTCTGTGATGGCCCATCAGCCACAGCTAGTGGTAAGTTGAACTCCCCTTCTAAAAATCCTCCTAATTAATTTTTTCCATAGCTATTTCAACAGCAGCCTGTCAAAGACCATGTGGAACACCTGATGTTCTTATGTGAATGAAAAATTAAAAAAAAGTGTTAGTTTAACTTGTAGAAGTTTGTGAAGAAAGGACACCAAAAATTCAGAGGCGGCAAGGGGGAGAGAAGACAGTCTTTCCCCAACAACTTGTGGAAAAAAGTCTTTCCATTTACAGAAAGTGAGAAGGATGCAAAAAGACCAAATTTAGGATCGGAACCTGCAAAATTCCATTAATTCAATGCTACTACTCACACGCATGCAACTTTATATCCAAGTATTTTCAAGAGAGCACCTTAGTTTTATAAACATTTGCATCCTTTCCAGACTCTTTCACTCCCTGCTAGGAAATGGAAGCAAAAAAATCACTGAAAATCTTTACTCTTGCTTTAGTTAAACAAAAGATACAGTAATGAACTTTTTAAAGAATCTAGAGATCTGACTTCCGTTTTGAAGGACAAGCCCAAAGCCAACAAAGAAGAGCAACAGGAATCTTCTATTAATGCCAGAACAGAAATCCATTAAGTTATTCTCATTTAACAACAGGCATGGAGCAGTTTCTCATGAGAAATGTGAAGTGCCTTTGCTTGTATAATGATTCATGAGGAAGTTTGGTTTTGTTGGCAGTTCTGTGTTGAAAAGATTGACTCTCAAAGGGGGAAAAAGATATTTTAAATATGTTTGCAAGTCATCTGTTACAACAGACCCCAGAGAAGCCTCTGCTGGGACATTTTAAAATTTGGTTGCATTTACAACATACAGCCTATATGACTCATCAAAACTTCCGAGGGGGGGGGGGAAAAAAAAAAAATCAAATCTTATTTTGTGTTCGCTTGAAAAGATACGAGTCTCCCTTGGCAAGCAGAAATTATCTGAGAGCGCCAGAAGGACAGCATTGTTTTAAGACTGTGCAAATGAAGCGTGGGAAAGTTGCACCTTAAGTAAATAAGAGCACTAGTGCATGTCTGGGCAGTGAGCAGGAGGTGAGACTTAGAGAAAGACCTTTAAAAAAAAAAATCTGGAAACAATGCCTGTTCAGTGAGGAGACTGCAATCCTTGCATGGCCTGCTTATTCCAACAACAGCAGCACAAATCCTTGGTGTGCATCAGCTGAGGCTGCCTCAAGCAGCTGGCCCACTTCTAAAGGACCAATGATTCTTCTGATCAGATTTACTCCAACAGGCTCCTCAATTTAAAATCCTGGTTTGGTGTTTTGGAGCTGGACCAGCTGACACCAACGCTGTTAAACATCAGAACCGCAGGAGTCATTTCTTTTGCCTCGCTCTACCGACCCCCCCAAAGACAGAGAAGGGAAAAGCAATCCACAGTGTCAGGTAGCGTTGTTTTGTTTCCTACTTTCTGAACCTTCCTTTAGGAAGGGATGAAAACTGCTCTGTTCCTTTTAACCTTCTGTATTTTGCCAATCTTCATTCTTAGCCATGGCCATGCAGGATGTATGCAACATGCTGTCACTGGACCAAATGACTTCATACATAAAACCACGGCTCCTTATTCCCTTGCTAGATGGGCACAATCAGTGGTTAAACAAAAATTGTTAAACACGGTTTGTCTCTAAGAAATATCCAAGACTCTGCATTGATCAGGGAATAAGCCTCCCCCTATTGTAAATACGAATACAAAAAAATATTTCAAGACATTCCAAAAATTTAACTGTAATTGTTAAATTGTTCAGTTATGTCTAAGCTCTGCTTTTCATTGTCTCCTGCCCAGACCGGAATCGACTTCAAAGCACAGCAACAAAATTCTGCATTCATCAGTGTCTGCTGACAAGATTCCATCCTCGCTATTAACCTCTCAGCACTCAGAGCCTGGCTCAGAAAAGCCAAAGAACCAAGAGATTTTACTAATCCCATTCTGAAGAATGCTTGACTTTTGCCTATTGATGGGAAAAGCTGGGCAGGGGGTGGGAGAGTAAGGAAGAAAAGAAATACTGTATTTAGAACTGCTGGCAGAAAAGCCCATAATCAGCCGTCCATTTTAAAAGACAAGTTGCACCAATTTATACAGATGCAATTAGTTACTGCTCATTAGGAAGCATCCACCATAAATTTGTTTTTGTTCCATTCAATTCATAAATGCTGCCATTTGCTTCTCCCCCTCTTCCCCTTAAAGTCTCAGATGCATTTATAGCTTATTCAGTGTGACTGGCATGAAAAAAAGATGCCCTTGCCTGAAATAGCTGGACAGTTCAACTTCTCCCCTTGTCCAGCATTCACAGCACAAGTGGTTACAAATTTGTTAGCAAAATCATTGTGTTTACCTGCATTCTCCTGGAGTTTTGCAAGAGCCATGCTTAGGACTACAACCCTGGCGGCAAATAGCTGCAAAGAGAAAGAAGCATCAATAAGTATGCTGTCCATTTCCCACATCCTCACGCTCGTGGGAATGTTTTAATCTCTAGCTAGCATTGTAATCCTACCAAAGCCAAGCTTTAACAGGTCTCTTATATCAACTCTAGTGGAAAGAGGTGTAGGATGTGCCTTACGGCAGCAAATCCATCCGGGCAGCTAACTAAATAGGGATCCCACATGATGCTGTTTTAAGAACTTGTATCAACCCCAGAGAAGCCATTGTGCCTAATAAACTTGCACCCCATGATGTTCTACAAGAATTTATCTTTCTGCATCAGAAGGTGAGAGGAGCCCTTCCCTCACTTTACAAAAAATGCAGTGCTAGTTGGCTTGGTAATAACAGCTGTTTTCTCCCAGACCTGTGTGCACACCCCATTTCAATGGGTCTAGATTGAAACTGCACATATATTTTATCAAACACGGTTTGCTGACAATCAATTCTTCCAGCTCAGGGTTCTGCATTTCTCTTGCAGAAGTTCACACTGTTAAAGGGATTGAGAACACGCTCCGCAACGTCCACTCACGTAGGAGACAGCCTGGAACTCTGCGGCTGAAAGGCTTTTTATTTGCCCCTTCAGCTTCACGACATTTCTTCCTGCTCACCCTGGAGCACCACACAAAACATTCTGCCCCACAAGGGAAAGTCTTGGTCCTGTAAAAGTCAGTGGCAAAACCCTCACTGGCTTCAAATGAGGTGAGACCACCTCTGGCCTATGAAGTGGGTAATCAATGTTACTCAATTGAAGAGGACACTTGCTAATATTCTAGTGCTTCTTGAATTGATATGGGGCTTGAAAGGGCTTCTGGGTAACGTTTAAACAAGTCATTAGGCGCTTTTGAAAATTCTGCCCATTAAACAGAAAGCCCCATAGAATAAAATCTATTATCTATATAATGGGTACATGGACAGCTATGGTAGCTGCAAAAAGAGATAAAAGCATCAATAAGTATGCTGTCCAGTCAGTCCACCTTAACCCTGAACTGGAGAGAACAGTCCTTGCCCAATCAATCCTTGGCCTCTCTGCAAGGCTACCAACAAAGGCACCAGCGAGGGGTTACGATGGTGTGGATGGTTATCCTCTAGGAATCGGGCTGACACTAGCAGGCAACAGAATAGCAATCTTGAGGTTAAGTGCTCCATGTCCATTGAACTATCCAAGACCATTATCAGTACAAAACTAGTTACAAACCTTTGCTGCATTCTGGCCCCATCCAGCCTTCCAGACAAGTCTTGTTGCCGTTCTGATCACAGGTATGGTGGCCGAAGAAGTCATCTCTTGGTCGACAAAACTTGTTGCAGCCAAAGCCATAGTAATGCTCATCACAAGTCACCCGGATCTGGTACTCAAAATGGGCAATGCCTGCGTTTTGTTTCAAAGTCTGCCACTGACGGCTTGGATTGATCATACCAGAGTGGGATGCCTTTTCGATAATGCTATCAGGATCTAGAAGTCAGAAGTGAAGGGGAGGTTAACACTTTGTTGGTCATCTGAACTGGATGGAAGTCAGTCAGTCTCACAAACAGGATTTCGAGAGACTGCTATATGCTGGCTTTATTTAATTGGGTCTCCAAAATTAAGAAAAAAGTTGCCCCAAAGCCTATGCCATTAACAGACATGCACGTATTGTGTACTGAATGGATACCAGACTGAAGTCAGTGAACAGTTAGGCCAATGCTGACCACCCCTTTTGAGTAGCTCATACTTAAGACTCCCAATAAGAACCATAAGTTTAGCAAATCAAGGAGGAAAACAGAACTGCATTTACTCCTACCTATAACAGGGATAGGAATCTAAGCTTGGTGCAGCATGCGTTTTGCGCCGCTTGTTCAATTAGTATTGTATTGTCTGTTACAGTATTTGTGAAAACCTCCAGCCCTAATATTATAGCCTAATAAGATAACCTTTCAAATTGGACAGACACATGCAAAAGGCTTGCAGGCTTCTGGAAGCCAGGTATAAAGAGTTTTCTACATGAGAAGTCTAGTGACATTTGGCATATGTGATTCTCATTCAGTTTTGGCCAGGAAATACTGTGAAAATTAGCTCTTCAGATGTTAGCTGACACTCACCTAACAGAGATCTGTACAAATAACTCAAATTGCTTTATGTGGAATATAGCTTTCCCCTTCTTTCCTTAAAGAGTTTAAACTTTGTACTTGACATTTAATTCCAGCAAAATTTTCTGGCTTTTAGAAACATACAACTGTCTAAATCACAGCCTGAAATAATAATATTTCACATTAGCATGGAACATTGTATATATCTGTGGTATTTCACTTTGTAGTCCAGGTCTTGTGACTTAAAATGATCTGACACTGCCTTACGACCTGCTGCTAGCAGCACTTGACTGCAGAGTGAAAGTTTATCATAAAATAGCCAGAATACCCTTGCAAACCCAGTGCAAAAACAAGACTAAATTACCAGGCCAGACTTCTGCATATGGGAGCATAATCCAGAGTCAGAAAAATTCTAAACGAGAAGGGCCCTTTGCCAGTAATGTGTTAGAATGCTCTATCTGAAGGACTATCACATTTAAGAATTAAAATGAATCAAAACATTTACTTGTTCTTTCAACACTTAAGGTTTGGGACTTTACATAAGGCAGACTTGAAGGCGAATAAAACTTTTGCAAAGCTGATGAAGACATGGGCTATTTTCTTTAAATTTGTTCATGAGAGCCTGCTTTTAGCTTTCAGAATGAACTTCCAAACACGACGACGGTTATTCAAAGCAGTAACAATTCATCTCTAGCTAAGAAGAGCCAAATAAATCGAAGTATTCGCTATCCCACCAGAGAAGCCTGTTGATCTGTGTTTAAACTGTCATGGTATTCTTGAGTGCAGGAGTCCAGTGTCTATTGCATTTTTACAGGTTAGAGTTAATAGCATCCACTTATTTACTTTTGGTTTTAAAAATGTTCTCTTTCTAACTCATTTTTCAGAGCTATGAGTAATTTGTAATGTAGGCCCCCCCACCCCACCCCACTATGAACAGACAGTTTTTTGCACCGCTTTAACTATGCTGATTTCAAACTAGTATAGTTGCATCAGTACAGCGCTGTAGCTTGAATGCAGTTCTGTTGGGATAAAGGAATATCTTGTGAGCTTATTTCTGTAAGATTAGTCTCCAGTTCAGCAAGGTACTTAAGCACATATGTATCTGTTGGTCTTCAGTGGGACTACTCAGTGGATAAAGATACACTCATGCCTAAGTACCTTGCTGAACTGGGATCTAAGTGACTTTGCCAAGGGCATGCATTGAGTCTGTGGCACAGCTCTGCCCAATCCCAGTCCAGTGTCTTTTCATCCTGAATGAGGAAGAGGCTCATGAGAGTCAGATTACCAGCAGGATTATAGAACGGATTTGCTTTTGAAGCTGAGAATTGTTGCTTCACATATTCACACCCGTTTCATTCCATGGCACTAGAAAGTCATGTTTCCTTTAAAAAAAATGGTACAGAGCTCCCTTCTTGCCTCCACCCAGGCACCCCTCCCCCTTATCATTTGGGAGCATGTATTTGTTGCACAGGTAGGTAGCTCTGCCATGTTTCACTCAAACTGCTTAGTCCTTTAGGCCCTTAGCCACAGCCTGCTGAACCCAATGGCAACGCTCCCATGAATACAATGGGTTTTGGATCAGGCCCTTAAGTGTATTCAGTTTTATCATGAAATAAAGATGACTGAGTTGGTCTTTTTTGGTTACCATTAAAGTATCTTTCTTGGATACAGGTCACAGTAATGTCACTGCACATGTAATTCCTGATGAGAGCTCATGTGGGCATACATGACCCTGGTCAACACCTGCCAATAGCCACTTCTCAGAGAGCAAAGGCATTTTCATAATCACGTATGCCATGTTCTTCCTTGTATTTTTTCCCCACCCTCCCCTTAGTCCCACCTGGAAGCACAGGAGAGGACACCACAGCCCTTCTACTCCCAGTCCACACCAGATTAATACGGAGCACACACTAATAATGAAGCCAGCCAGCCTAGAGAAAGTGATCTTCATAATTCCCTTGATGACATCTGACTTGGGAATCCCAAGCTTTGATAAAAGTTAGAGGAAACATTAACCAACTGGCAATTGCTGAGGTGGAAGAGAAGCCCTCTGACAATATTAAAGCTTGTACTCTGCTCTTAACAGCAGAGAGCTGGTAGGGTTCAGGCAGGGTTTGGCTAAGCTGCAGTAGTTTGAGCATTGGCCTGCTAATCAATCCTTGAGGGTGTCATTTAGAGATCTGGGGATGGGTCCTGCTTTGAGCAGGGGGTTGGATTAGATACCTCCTGAGATCCCTTCCAACCCTGATATTCTATGATCCACAGTGTAACCAGCAATGTTGGGTATCCAACTTGAGATGCCTTGTAGGGGGCCCAGTTTTCAGCAACTGGTGAGCACCCACCCTCAGAAAAGCTAGGCACCATAAGGTGAGTTTGGACACTGAAATTGGTCACCTTTTAAAACCTTGGCCTCCTAACATCTTCCAGTTATGGTTTAAGTTACATGATGCTGAAGCCTCTTATGCTTGACTTGAATTCACATGCAACTGATACCAGTAAGCTATAACAGCACTTGGTCATACCCCTTGTCAGCTCCGTTTGTTTTACTGATGAAGCAACAACAGTGGTAGTGAGCTGGAACCTAATCCAGGACAAAGCTAGAAACACCTTTGGGTTAAATCCTGGCCCCATGGAAGTCAAACTCCCTTGGACTCCAATGGATCTGCCTACACTGCAGTTAAGAACCCACAATGGGCCCATGCCAGTGGACTTGGGCTTGCGGAGATCAGGCTGTTTAGCTGCAGTGTAGACATTCTGGGACTGTTCCACCTCGCAAGGTCCTAGAGCCCAACTTCCAGCCCAAGCCTGAACATCTACATGACAATTAAACAGCCCCAAGCCCGGTGAGACTGAGTCATGCCATGTAGACATACCCAATGGAGCCAAAGTTTCACCTTAGGTACTACATGGGATACAGCAAAACTGCTGGTGGGGAAGACAAGGGTACAGAGAAGAGACGGTCAAGTCTAGTTTTTAAATGACCAAATTTCCATCAGGTCTGTCATATGCCATTAAAACAATGAACCCTGCTAGAGCAGTGTCCAGGACACCATGGTACCATGCCCTACTTCTTCCAACAACCCCAAAGAAAAAAGTCCAGTAGAATTTAATGGAATTAAACTATTAGGGTTTCCTAGGAAATGCTGTAGAAGCCTATAGAACTTCAACTATTTAAGAATTTTATTGAAAGCTTGGCATCTCCTGTTAAAAATTCTACAGAGATCCCCTTTAAAGATGGGTGAGTCTACTGTCAGCAAGGTAGTGACACTCCAGGAAGGAGGAAGCGTTTGTGCAAGAGGGTCACTTAGATGACCCAATTAAAAATATACAATGGTGAAGCAACTGAGAGAAAGTTTAATCAGGAACATGTGCAAGACCAAGTCTGCACTGGGCCAAACATACTGTTTGGGCGGGTGGAGGGGGAGGAACCATGAGGCAGTTTTCTCTGAAGACAATTTTGCTTCCAGAAGATTAGAGCAAAGAAAGGATTCATTGTGAAGCTCTGGAAAGTCTGTTTCATGAAAAAAAGATGAGTTCCAATAATAGAAGAGATGGCAGAGATCCAGGCTGAAAAAAACCCCTGCGATCTTACTATAAACAAGACCTTCATTTTAAATGCAGACCTCTTCCGTTTATAATTTGACACTGCCAGTATAGAAGCACCTATAGATATTTTTCCCTTTGAATAAAGTTTGTGCAACCAAGGCCGAAAGGTTCCCTGAGCAGTGATCCTGGACTTCAAATCATGCATGCTGCTCTATCAGTGTCATTAGTCATACTACCCACCGGATTGGGGGGCAGCAATTGATCCAGCGGGGATGGATTTATCGTGTCTAGTCTAGACACGATAATTGACCCCCAAGAGATCTCCCGTCAACTCCTGTACTCCAGCGCCGCGAGAGGCACAGGCAGAGTTGACGGGGGAGCGGCAGCAGTCGACTCACCGCAGTGCAGACACCATGGTAAGTGGGTCTAAGTACACAGACTTCAGCTACGTTATTCACATAGCTGAAGCTGCGTAACTTAGATCGATCCCCCCGCCAGCGTAGATCAGGCCATAGAAAGGAAGGGAGAGCATGGGTGTCATTTATTGGCAGTTTTCATTAGTTTTGTTATGTGTGACCTTCTTAATTTGTGGAACTAGTGGGACTTAGAAAGTTAAGCCTGGTCCTGAAATCTGATCTGTGCAGAGGGATCCCTGTGCCCAGGCACAGCCTCTGTGGGGTCCACGGAGGCACAGGGGTTTGCCCCTACAGATCTAACTTAAAGTGTAGGGCTTTGGCACTTCACACACATCTGTGGGTTCCTCTACCATGCTGCATCCAGAGCCCATTCGAGTCCCAAGCTATGGATGATTTAAGTAGTTTGTCTTCACAGTTGAAGTAGGGCTCAGTGCATTTTGAGGGGTGAGAAGGGGGCCTAGACATCCAGTTGGTGGACAGAAGGTCTGGTATTTTCTTCGCAACATTTGGCAGAGCATTTCCAATTCCTTGACACAATAAGCAGTTTTGCTTCTGACAACAGCAGCTTGGGAGTCTTAGGGACCCAGAGAAGGAACCACAATAGAGGCACAGGCCTGAACTCCCAAATGTAGCGGTAGTTTATACAGTGAATATTAACCTTTAATTATAGGTATACACACCCCAGTGACAGCTGGATATCAGCAGCACAGCTCACCAGCCATTGGAGTTTATAGATTCCTCTGACTAGTACATAAAGCTGAAAATGACCACACAAGGACAAAGAAATTGGCCAAATAAAGACATTCCAGGGGAAGATCTTCCCCCTCACACATCCCCCATGTTTCAGCCAACTTTATTGGGTGGTGTCTGCTACATATTTCCTGAATACAAATCCCTAGATAGAGAACCTACGCCCCCCCACCTATGAAAAACAAGAATTACCACCACTTTCTCATCTTTCTAAAATCATTTAGATAATGACTACATTGAGTCTCACTGTGGCTTTTATAAGTGATGTGTAGCCTAGGAAAAAGTTCTCAAGGGTCCTTAAGTGACTGACACTTAAATCCCATTGACAGTCAAGAGGATTTAGGTTCCTGGTACTCATGTAGTTTTTTTTAAGAGAGGACTTAATCCCTTTTAAAAATTGTACCCCTCATTGCTACTTGGATTTTTCCGCTCCCTGGAACGGATGTAGGCCATACCAACGCGTATCCTCGCTTATCATAGACCCAGACCCTGCAGTCTGCACTGCAGATCCCCTGCCCTGCAGATTGTGTGACTTCCCTATTTCCTGCAAGGTGCTTTAGAATTACATGCAGAGCTCCAGCAGAAGTCCTCTGAGGGTGGAATACAGTCACAAAGGAACCCCATTCACATAAAAGCCTTTCAGCAGGGAGCTGATTGAGGCATTTTGAATGAGAAAACCAAGGAATGAATACTTACTAGCAGTATCATTGCTGTAATCCCACGCCTCAACAAGCAACGTATAGGATCGCTGCAAAACAAAAATATATACATTAGTACTGTACCTCAGACAGACAGCACCTTTCAAAAGAGCAAACATTTTTAAATAAAATTCAAATAATCTCTCACTGAGACCGAATCCATTGAACACATAAATACGCAACAGATTATACTTGAGACAAACATGATCCTCTTGTAACCTCTTAAGTCAGACTGGATAAGGTGACTTGAGCAATTCAAGGTGAAAGGTCTCATCTTTGTCATCACTAATGCATCTTATGTGCTTAACCAGGAAGTACAGCTTTTGACACTATGCTGTCAATTAGAATGTGCAAGTTTGGCAAAAATACACATCGTTGGGGGGGGAAATGATCAGCTGCTTGGAGAGTTTTAGTTACAAAACTTTGCTTTGTATTTTGTTTTAGATCATGACTTTTCCATCCTGAAAGCAAGGGGTGTTGCAAAGATTATTCAGCTTGGCCTCGGCAGTGCAGTCTCTAGAGGGCTTTGTTTTTCAGCACCCCTTTGAAAGCTTTGTCCGTACTAGGCCGCCTGCTCCCACAAGTATCAGGTAACTAAGGCAAGAACTGATGAATCTTGGAAGGGGGTGGGGAGGGAGAGGCTCTGTCAAACAAAGCCTTGGCTCATACTATTTGGAAGAATTAGGGAAGCGGGAGACACCTATGTGTCACATTTATAGACAGACTAATCTGCCAATCAAGTCTCTAGCATTCCCATAATAATGATCAGCAGCTCCACTAACCGAAGGGACTGACTGCTTCAGGCTGGAAGTATGCCAGGTCCTACAGCTAAGTTCCCTTTATCATCAAACCTGACTCAGGAACAGGAGTCATTAGAACTTTCCCCACCTTTATTAAGCCATGTTTTAGCCTGATCCTGTATTTCTCTCCACCTCAATACTGTCATGCTACCAAAAAAATGTCTAGGCTTAGATACAGAGTTTTAAAGAGTCAAAAGGTTAAGAATTTAGAAAAAAAGGAAACAGAGGTGGTGTGTTTGATTTAGTCAGATGTCAGTCTAACCTTTTGGAGGGAGGGTGTGTGAAAAACAATGATGCACAAGTTAGAATCTTGTGCAAGAGAAGTTGAGAGTCGTGTGGTTCTTTTTCCACACTCACTTCTATTCTTGCCAGCAGTAAATCTGTCCATTTGTAAAGAGAGTCGCATGTAGCAATTAAATACTGTGTGACCAGAAATAAAACCCAGTTTATAAAAGGACTATAGCTGCAAGGTAGTGTAAGCATCAGGCAGACTTCAAAACTCCTCCCAACCTCCCCTCCCCACAAAAAGTCAAAGCCAACTAATTTCTCACGACTGGACACAGCATGCAGCCTTTGAATGAAAAAAAAAAATCTAGTTTGTGATGGACACTAGCTTGGAATCTAGCCTAAATACGTTTCATATTCAAAGCAGACTCAGATTCCATTTCGTTCACTGATAACTGTGGGAAAATGCTTTGAAAAAGCAAGCAACGCTGGGCAAGCCAAGACATGTGCCCAACCTTCCCAGCAAAATATAGATCAGCCCTCACCATTTTTGGTTAATATTTCATCAATAAAGTTACACATTATTTGTTACCATTCTGGGAAAAGGCCTTGCAACTTGGAGGAAATGCTCTGAAACAGCTTTAGAAGGCTTTCCCACACAAGTCAGAGGTAAAAATTCCAGAGACATAATTAAATGTGCATTTCATTTCGCTTCTGGCATGGCTACCGTCACCTCTCCTCCTCTGTTTAATTACAACACCACCAAACCCAGAACAGAGAGTGTGACATGTTACAGCAAGCTTGCAAAAATATTATGCTACAACGGAGAATAAATTATGACAACAACCTGCACTATTTCAATAAAGTTAAGGATGTTTTCCTTTTCACCTTGCATAATTGTTTTGGAAGATGTTCCATCTGAACACATAGCAACAGTCCCTGCTAAGTTCTTAGGCTTGTTTACCAACACAATCCACCCTGGAGGAAAGGAAAGGCAAAATCCCTGTAAAGCAGAGCTACTGTTGCCACATACCTGTGTAACCAATTTTCAACAAACCATAGGGCTTCATTTAAAAATACTTAACATGGCAACCTCCTCCCTCCAAAAATAAAATAAAAATCTCTCTGCAAGTATTTTTTTTTTTTTAACAGAAAAATGTTTAGCTAAAGAAAGCCATATTTTATGATTGGAAGAGAACTGTCCTTTCATCCACTTGGTTGTGCCCTCCCTAACAAAGAGTGAAACATTTGTGCTCAAGGAAGTTTATCAACTAGACTTTTTTTAAAAAGTTTCAAAAAACAAAGCTAGTAAACCCCCTAAAATGCAATCAGATGATTGCATTAATCTGACCATCCCATAAGGAATCTCTCTGCAAAGACTACATAGTGTTGAGCTATTAGACTATTTTAAAAGGTGCCCATCATCCCCACTTTACAGATCAACAGTTAAGATATCTCAGGAATGACTACTTAAAGCATTGAGGTTTAATTTTTCCCATGCCCACAACTGACCTCTGCACATCTTTGAATAAATATACATCCAGACACAAGAATTCCACATCATGCACCTTATTCCATCAAAGCAAGGTACCAGGCAGCAAATCAGCAGTGAACTATGATGGAGTCACACCCAATTAGCCACTATAAATCTGATCTTGACCAGAAGGCAAAGATTCAAGCCAGCTTTGGTCTATGTTAGAAAGGAACAAGCAAGCCACTGGTTTGCAGAATGTTCACACACATCGTTTAATCAAAACCAAGAACATGCTACGAATATACCATCTTGGTCACATCTGAACGAGTTTACCAGAGCTAGGGGATTGTTAAAATAGCTGGGCTTATGGTAGGTAGTATCAGGAGCACTAAATACATTTGTGGAGGTTGGTTAGATAGCAAAGTGAAACCAAAAAGTTGAGAACTCTTGGCAGTTCTAAACCAACCATCACCATATTTATTCCTGATCTGTAGATGACAGAACCCATGAAGAACTTTTGTGACCCTTTAAATCTGTCATTGGTGGTCACTTGTGAGGGTGTGACAGGATATTGCTGCCTCTTCAGATTATTCAGTGTTTTAAGTCACAGCCAGAATGGATGAATAATCCAGGAGGGGTTTAAAAAGCAGAAAAGTCTTTGGAAGAAATAGGTGTCAGTGTCTTCACATGGGACTAAATTTTAAGGGCCAAAACTGACAGCTTAAAAAGGCTAGATTTTCAGAAGGCAGGTGCCGAGGACTGTCAGGGGCCAGGAAGCAAGCTCCTTTAAAACTCTCTCCCCCCAAAAAATCATTGGCTCACTGTTCTTCGTGTGGGGGATCAAGATCCCAAAGGATCTAACCAGACAGAGCAGCAGAAGAATGTCCTTGTTATTTGTGAAGGGATTTTCCCCCTTTGGGGGGCTGCGACTCCTGTCCTAGAGAGTTAACCACCCAAGACACCTGCCGATTCAGTGTTTTGCATGCTTCACGAGGAGCAGCGGGAAGTCCGATTTGACTTTTGTACATGCTTCTCTTCTGTCAAACAGGGAAATCAGGTTAACCACAGCAATGCTCAACCTGTGCCCTGACAGCCACATGTGGAGACAAGCCTGACTTGCAGCTCCCCTCTCGCTCTGCCTGGGTCTCAGGCAGCGTGCCAGTCCCTACGTACTCCATGCTGGAACAGGAGACCACTCCACCCATTGGCTAAAGTGGGCGTGGCAGGGAAGGAAGAAATGAGGAACATTTTAAAACCTCCAAGGGGTGGAGGGGGAGAGCGAGACAGACAGAGCCCAGAGCAGATTTACAGCTAGCCACAATACCACTTCCTCCGATTGCTCAGCACAGTTCTCACTGTGGTGCCACATCACCACATGATGACATGGAGTCAAGATGACACCACTCGAACACCCGATCACATCGCGGTCATCCCATTAGCTCCTGCTCCATCGTTGACAGAGGAGCTCTTCAAAGCTGAAGATTACTAGTTTGGACATATTCCTTGGATGTCCCCCCCTCAGCAGGAGAAGGAAGAGGAGAGGAGAGACAGACTCATCTCCTTTATTGAACACAAGGTAGCTTGCAAGCTTCTCGCTGGGCCTTCCGACATAAAACATAACCCTACAAGTTTTACTCTGTGTACCCAAGATGGCATTGCATACTATTCAGGTTTTGTTTATACAAGCAGTAACCTCACCTCCCATAGGCCATGGCTTTCAAGAACTTCAAAGGTTACATTAACACACTCCACATGCAGGGCAGCATCTCTGAGGACCAATCACAATGTGCCCATGTGATAACACTTCGCTCTTGATAGAGCAACTTTTTGCCCTGTCTCCTCTCTGCTGAGAGAGGTAAAAAACCACTCGATTGCCACATTAGAATGGGCCATACAAACAAATGCAGCTACATTAGCAGTTGCCAGGAGCCTCTCTCTCCTTGACAGCACAAGCTGAACCAGTCAAGACTGTCTCTGAGATACAGCTGTCCTCCTCCTGCCAAACGATGAAGGACACCAAATTACCGCTATCCGAACTATGTGTGCTCCATCCAATAAAGCAGGCTGATCTCTGATCTGGCAAGCCTGCTGGAATAATGAGTATCCTGTGAATACATAATGTGCTGAAGTTGCCATTGTGTGAAGTAAGTCCATGGTTTGTCTGGGAGCCGAACTCTGCTGAGTCTACTGCTGCTTCCTGTTGCTTGTCCTGTATTAGCATTATTTTTGGATAGGCCCCATTATGTCCTGTAATCCTCACTGCAGTCAGTATGGCCATGCTATTGTTCTCGGTTAATATTAGCAGTCAATGCCTCTGTCTGGGTGGCCGGACTACAATGTATTCTAATCAAAGCACTAGAATGCACTAACCAAACAATGCGCCAGAAAAAGATCTTTAAAAAACTATGGCATCTCAATTTTAACAGACTTCAGTTTCGGGGGCGGCAGGGGGGAAATCTCAACGGCAAGGGGTAGAATATTACAATAGCATTTTAATCAGTGCCTTATCTGATTACATGGTTATTTTTTCCACAAAGCTCTCGCTTGTCACCAAAAAGACCCAGTAAGTAGGCCAAGATGTCAATGGTCACTTTAAACCCTCCCCAATAAGATTACCCCCTATTCTTGTCCTTCTCCCTACCTGTTTAAAGCATCCCAGTGATAATTAAATGCACCAGTTACAAAAGGGTGGCAAGGTTAATAGAGAAAATACCTAGTAGCCAGCCAAGCAAAACAGTCAGGTTCACACAGAGCAAGCCTGAACAAGAGGCCTTTCTACTTATTACCCAAGTGCATAAAAACTGGGCTGAGCTGGTAAAGGACTCAATGTTTGACTAGTTACAAACCACTTTAACCACCTCTATCCACATTTTACAGTTTCTTTGGGATACAACAACAGTAATGAGTGTAATTGATGCTGTAGAGCAGTGACCACAGAATCACAAGTTCCGGGCAGCAACACGACACTAACACCACTCCATTTTCTTTCCACATCCTTCCCCATCTAGAAGATGCATGTAGGTTACTGGTTTGAGTGGCATTTACTAAAAGACCCTCAATGTCAGCGATTCTATACTAAGTGTGAATTCAGGGTTTTTAATACCAATCCTGTTCCCAGTTTGTTTGGTTTTTGAAGTGTATTAAAGAACAGTGGCTGAAGTCCACAGGTGCCATAGGATTTTTAGGCCAGAGCCTGGGAAAACTGCATCTCGTTTTTATTAAAAATTAATTTCTAGTCGAGACAAAATAGCAGCATCTCATGTAATGAACAGCATCATCAGTTTTAATAGCAATAAGAATTAGTGTTCTTGCACTCTAATCTTCAGTCCATAATGAAATAGAGGGACATACAGTTCTAATTAACCTGAGGAAAGCTAACCCAAAAGGTATCAAGTCTTATGCAATACAAAGGCAGACATCCAGCTAAACAAGTTATGAGAGGACAGTGCCTAATGTATGCTATCTAAAGAAGCTTCCATATATGCCTTAAGTAGGGCTACCCTGGGCCAAATTCAGCTCCCAAAGTCAGCTAGAGCAAGCCTTTATTTAAATCAAGAACAAACTAAAAACCTGCATACAAAAATGGTTAGTGGGACTGATTTACTTATGGACAGACTACGGCTATAGGCACTGTAATAAAATGGATGCACACTAAAGGTGAAATCAAAAACTGGATTGGAACAGAAGAGTCCCTAAAGAAGGGATAGATTAGGGGTGGAAGAGGTACCTTTCGAAAAACACATCACTCCTTTACAGTCCTCAAGAAGAGTTTGAATTTGGATGCCAGTTATGTTCCAGAATGTCATTTAATACACACACTCCATGGGGAGAACAGTGCCCATTCAAACCATAGCACTCAGATGGGGAAAGCATTTGTTTACCAATAATTCAAGTGGTACACGTGTTCCAATGCTGATATCTTCTTCCCTGGCCGGAGGTACTACCTAAAATTAGGGATGTTGACATTACACACATCTTGTTAAAACCTATAATGAGCCCCCCCCGCCCCCAAAAAAAGTCTTTATATTTCTGGCTAGTGACTGTTAGAAGAAAATGTGTAATATGTAATGCCAGTCCAGAGAGTTTCTTTCACAGGCATAAGTTTTGCTAATAAAAAGACTGTTTTCTTAGCCAAAGGGTGAAAGAAACATAGGAAATCCAAAACTTTTAAGTTTTGCAGTGAAGCAGTTTAGAGGTTCACACACCTCAGGTTCTTAGTGCCTTGACACAATTGTGCCAACATGAAATGATTACAAGGATCACAATTTAATTTCTCAGGATAAACAAGCAGTTTGAATTCTGAGATATGGGCACCACAGAGGCAGCCAACTTTGACCCGCCTCATATTTATAGCCTCAGTGAACCCCAGGGTCTCTCTTTGCATAAACACAACCAGTGCTGAACTTTGCTGAATGAATGCAGGGCTCCTTTAAAGCATGAGAAGGCATGAGATTTTGCAGTCCATTTTGGAAAATGCCATTCTTAATAACTGATCCTAAGTTAATGCTTTCAGATTTTGACTGACCATTTATGACAGCAGAATTATGCTCAATAACCTGCAAAGACAAACTTCAACACAAGGCACGTGGACATGTTTGGTTTGAAACTTCCCTACGGGTTTAATGGATGTACAAAGTTCTGAAGGAAGTTCCCAGTGCCTTAAAATGAATTGTGCATTTAGCTAGAGTATAGTTGTATTTTTCAAGAGGCATTACAATTTGCACCTTCTTTGGCTTACGGCTGCAGGTGCAGCTTTCTGGATGTAGTCTTTATTTCCTTCATGCTGGTCCGTTGCCCAGCAACGTATTCTAGCCTCCAATCACTTAAATGAATTTACAGCCCACTATCTTCACTCCCATTACTCACAAGGGTACAGATCAAACCCCACACAACAGCAATGTTCTTAGAAGGCAAGTTCCAGCACTTCAGATCTATGTTCGTTTTAGGAACTGAGTCTAAGAATTAAAGTGATCAACACAAACTTGGATTATTTTTTTTAAACTCTGCCCAGTGCATAAAAATCTTTACAGAGCTAGAAATGGTCTTAAAACTATTTTCAACAAAAGGCACAAAGAAGCAGTTTGGCATGGGAAAAAAGATGTCAAAAAAGTGTAGTCAAGGCAACAAGGCTTCCTGATGTTACTCACTAAAGCAGGAATGTCCAAGAAAAGCCCTTCCTCAAACAGAAAGATAACAGAACTGATGCATATTCAGAGGCCACTATGAATTGCCACTTGGCAATATGATTAACGCTTAGCTCTGCCTTTTGTTAACCTTCAATGGAATTCTCCATTTGGCGTATACAAGTCAAATCTGTATCTGACAAATTGTTACAAGACAAACTTTTGTCCTCATGTTTAAGATAGGGAGAAAATAGTGTTTTAAAGCAAGCACAAATGTGGTCACTAAATTGAGTAGGACCAAAGTTTCCATTTCAGAGTCACATTAGCACCACATTAGAAGTGATTCAATATTCTGTTCGTATATTAAAAAAACGTAGGCTCTCTTGAAAGAGTTTGCATACCTAATTTTACTCCAAACAAGAGCTTTGCCACATTAAGTATTCCTTTGTTCAAATGCTTTAAGAATCACAATGACTATTTCCCCATCAAAGCAAAAGCAGGTTGGATAAGTGAACAAGTAGGTGATAACTTCAATCTTAGAACAGCTTGTTTTCTGTGGAGGGTCTGAACCAACTCATTAGAGTTCCACCATAGGAGTCAGCACTTCTCACCTCTCACCAGCCAAAAGGCTTTTGAGAGGAGATGGTGCAAAGATGGTTTTCTACTATCCTGGGATTCCCCAGCCTGATTAGATCCAGCGAACAGGACAATGGAAGCAAGTCTTTCACTGAGTGGAGACCAGCTAATACATGCAGTCCGGGTGCTGGTTTTTTAATGCCTTCATCTTTTGCATATCTGTGAACAAGTTACCAATGATCTTAAAAATTCAACACACTTGAGGGTTGAGGTTTTTTTTTATAAAGGTAAGAAAAAACCACCCTAGATGAACCAGACCTTTGTGAAAATGTCAGAGCCTAGAGCAGAAGCACCACAGCCCCTGGCAGTACTTCAGATACCACAGATTTTTACAAAACCCTTCATCCTGTCAGTGGCATATTTGAAATGAGATAAAACTTCTCTATTTTTTTAAAATTGAGCTTACACTTCCAACACAGTTGTGCAGACTATACTATTGTACTTTGCAATGCTTCAAAACATGGGCTTGCGTTTATCCCTGCAGCCTTCAGGTCTTGGGGGAGAAACAAAAACCCCCAGCCTGACACTTGCTAAAGCAGGAGTCCTCAAACTGGGGGTCAGGACCCCTCAAGGGGGTCACAAGATTATTACATGGGGGGGGTTTCACAAGCTGTCAGCCGCCACCTCAAACCCTGCTTTGCCTCCAGCATTTATAATGGTGTTAAATATATAAACAAGTGCTTTTTAATTCATAAGGGGAGGGGGGTCACACTCAGAGGCTTGCTATGTGAAAGGGGTCACCAATACAAACGTTTGAGAACCACTCCACTAAAGGCAGGTAGGAGGCAGCACAGGCATTTTCAGAACACAGGGCTGGCTGGCTGCTTTGAGATTATGGAGTCAATGCCTGCACTACAACTGGGGGGAGGAAAGAGGAGGAGGGACTGAGATGGTGCTCCAGGGACTCCTTTGGTTCTTATCCCATGGGGAAGGGCCAAACTTGGGGGAGGGTGAAAAGCTTACACAGGCTTCAGGCTTACCAGCAAGGGTAGGGGTTGGGGATGGGAAAGGACACTCCCTCCTCTCCCAGCAGGCAGTTAAGAGCACTTTAGGAGTCTGACCTTGGGCAAGGAAACAAAGTAAAGCCATATTAAGGCACCTAGGTTAGAATGGCCTGACTGAGCAATGCAGAGCACTCAACTAGCTGGCCCAGGGAAGCTATGCTTTCCCAGCACCTCTGAAGGGGAGTTAAAAGATCTAGGGTTTGTTTTGGGGTTGCTGATTTTGGGGGGGGGGTGTCTAAATTTAAGCACCCAGCTTTGAAAATCTTAGCCAGTTTAAAAGCAGCAGAGAATCCTGTGGCACCTTATAGACTAACAGACATTTTGGAGCTCCAAAACGTCTGTTAGTCTATAAGGTGCCACAGGATTCTCTGCTGCTTTTACAGATCCAGACTAACACGGCTACCCCTCTGATACTTAGCCAGTTTAGGAGACCCTAACAGAGCTGAAGTATACACATTACAGCCACACAGCAAGAGAAGGAGTGTTGTATAGACCGCTTTTGTACTCCAAGCAGTGGTTTCATGACCGATTTGGAGAACTGACTACATTCAGGGCTTAAGTTCGGCCAGAGTTGTCCAGAGCAGAGCTCCAGCAGGTATTTTCAAACCGCCTGAGTTTTCTGAATCAAGCATGGGGAGGGGGGGTATGGGGAGCTCCGGGAAACACTGAGAATTTAAGCCCCCTCCCCACACTCTGCGCTGAGGCTTTGCCAGGAGTCTAACAGCACAGTTCTAGCAGAGCACATGGCCCTGGGCCCCACCTCCTTGTGGTCTCTGCCCTGCTACTGAGTTTGCAAACCCAGCTGTTGGGGTAGGGGGGTGGTGCTGGGAACCCAGGAACAGGGAGCCAACTAACTATCCAGCGGTGGGGGGGGGGGAGGAGCAGAGTGCCATGTACAAGGTGGAAAGTTAAACCCAGGCTCTTTATTTAGCTTCCGGAGTCTGAAAGTGCCTGGAAGCCTGTAACAAGATTCCCTGGGAAGTTGGCAGCTTGTTTGCAAACAGCAGCAGCAGCTTCCATCAACGCCAAGGCCTGCAATGAGATTCCCCTTGGGGAAAGCAGGCAGCTTCCCCAAACACTCCCAGGGAAAGGAGCCAGTCATGACACACAGTTCCTATGGGAATCACTGGACAGCCCCCGTCCCCGCCACTCTCTTGGCTGCTGCACAAGCCTTAACTGGCAAAGGGGGGGGAGTGAACTTCTGACCTTATAACTCTTAATAGACTTATTGGTGCTGTAAAGTGCAAAGATCCTGAGTTTGCTCCCCTGACCCAGCTAGACGTGCATCTGCTTTGTAAGGCACTAACAGGGTTAGGTTAGGAGGCTTCCTTTCCTCTTTGTAAAGCCAGGATCCAGTCCCCCCCCACTGACTTCACAAGACCCCCCCTGCCCATATTACAACTCAGAGGAACAGGCTTCCATGCAGAGCACCTTGGAGCACCCCTCCCCCGCAGCATGCTATTGACTCACCGGCCAGGCAAAGTTGAACGGGAGAACAATCCGGTTCCTTTCGTTATTCCGGTTGTATTTTAAATTAAAGGTATTTCCTCCGATGACAGGAGTAGATCCGGAGCCGAAGCTGCAATGGCCGCCAGCAGAGACCCGGGACTGATACTCCTTCAGGCAAACTTTAAAATACGTATCACACTCGTCTTTGGTGCACTTCCTATCTCCTGGGTTTCGGGGGCCATCGCAGCAATTCCCATTTTGCAATTCGCCATTGACGTTTTGCATGGATAAGATTTCCAGCTCGAACTGTCCGGACGCTCGAGTCACCTGTGCATCCAAGAAAGGGAGGGAGAGAAAAGGGTCACCGGGTTGTTGGGTTGCTTTAAGCGGCAGTAACAAGAGAGCGCAGAGCATGGGGGATTCAGTCCCAAACGGAGGATTTTTTAAAGCGACCCCGCGAAGCGCCAGACGTGCATCTCCCAGATAATCAGGAGGGCGTGAGAGCAGAGCCTCGTCTCCAGCTCCTGCCGGGGGCACTGCAAACCCGTCGGGGAACCAGGACACCGGCTCTGAATGGGGGGAGGAGGGGGTATCGGCTCTGTCAAACAGGGACAGCCAAACCAGGAGCCACCGCTAAAAGATTTGAAAACGCAGCCAAGGCTGATGTGCACGGCAGTCTTGAGAAAAGAGTGCAATGAACCTTGTTCAGCAAAACATCTGCACGCAGTAAGGGGCTTTTTTAAAATCAGAACAGGGAAATCAGCAGCAATTAAATCTTGGTAAAGGCCGGATCCCCCACCCCACGAGCTGGGATTAAATCTCACTAAATGAATCCAAAACCCCTTGTCTGCAGCACTTGCATATGTTTAAGGATTTTTAGGTTTGTTGGGGGGGGGGGGGTTGCACCTAAGTAGCGCCTGCAGCAAGGGCGCGTTTCGGGGCGACTTAGTGAACGTGCAAGAGGAAGATTCCCCCTCCCTGCCCAGCCCGGGGCAAAGCGCAACGAAGCCTGGCGAAAGCGGGGAGCTGGCCGGTGCAGCTGCAGCCCCACGGGCGCTCGCGCTCACGTACCTTTCCCCGCAGACATAGCAAGGCGAGGAGCAGAGGGGCGAGGGCGGGTCGCCTGGGTAAGAGCATACCGCCTCCTTGCACGCTGCTGCTGCTGCTCGCGCCGAGACTGCTGCTGCTGCTGCTGCGGCCGGCTGCTCCTGACTCTAATATACTCCACCGATTGGAGCATGCACGAGTGGAAAACAACACCACTTTTCACCGGCTCCTCAATAGCGCCCCGATCTCCAATGCAAAGCAGCCCAGCCTCCTTTTATTCTGCCTCGGCCGCCCTCGCCTTTCTTTCTTTCCTTTCTTTTCTTTTTTTTTTTATTGCAATTATTCGGAGCCTTTTCTTCCTTTCAAATCACTTGCCACCGCTCGGTCAGGGCAGCACAATGAGCCCCCCCTCCCTCCCGAGAGACACACACGGGGACATTCGACGCGCACAGAGAGAGGGAGCTGGAAGCCCGTCTGGGAGCCCCGTCGCTGCCCGCCTGCTTCATCTATCCCGCGGCAGCAGGAGGGGAAGCCGCAGCCAGCGCATGCGTCTCTATTAATATGCATGAGGAGGGTGGAGGGGAGGGGGGGAAAGTGGCACCGCCTGGTTCCCTGGAGGGAGGGGGGAGGGGAGTGTGACAGCAGCAGGGGTGGGGCGGGAGCTTTGCAGCAGGTGAGAGCAATGGCAGGCAGGTATGGGGCGGGGATGCGGATTAGCTGCCCACAAAGACTAGCCTCATGCAGCGGGGCAGTGTGAACGGCGCTTGCAGCCAGCCAAGGTGTCTCTTGCAGGAGGGGGCAGTCGAAGCCCCAGGGGCTGCTGCTGGGAACGGCTGGGTTGTTAACCCTTTCGAGTGCAGCCCAGGGGCACCGGGGGGTAGGTCCCATCCAGCTCCCCACCCCCAAAGCCAATGCAAAGCGCAGCCAGGGTGCAGAGGAAGGGGACTCGCAAAGCCGGCTCCCTGCTGAAGCCAGGTAGCGGATCCACCGGGGACCTTAGCACCGACCTTGGGCAGCTGCAGGAAAGTGATTTCAGGCGACCCCTCCCCCCTCCGGGAAAGGATCCAGCCCAGACTGAGGGAGGAAGGGGCCAGGGAGACCCACGCGTGTGTCTGCAGCAGGAGCAGCCCAAAAGTTTGCAAAGCCTCTAGGGGCTTGTCTCTCAACACCACCAATAACCACCCCCCCTTACAGTCCGCGATCGGGACACGGGCGTGCACACGAGGGGGGAACCTCCAGGTGATCCGCCAGCCCCTGGGCCGCGGTGAGGGGCGAGCCTGGTCCGGAGAACCTGCTGCGAGCCGGAGCCACGTGGGCGGGGCAGCGAACCCACCGCCTGGCCGCCCTCTGCAGCCCTGCGTCTGACCCAGGCGCTCAGGGTGCGCCCGCTTTGGGGTCACACGGCTGCCCCCGGCCGGGGGGCTCTGGAACAGGCCGCCACTAGGGGTGGGGGAGGGGAAGCAGGCACTGGGCTGGCAGCGCCTGAATCCCCTGGGCAAGGCGGTGCACTGGGCGCCCTGCAGTGTAGGTGGCTCCCAACCAGGCCTGGTGGGAGCAGAGTTGGGGGTAGGGTGCCCAGGTGTCCAGTTTTTATAGGGACAGTCCCGATTTTGAGGTCTTTTTCTTATACAGGCTCCTATTACCTCCCACCCCGTGCCGATTTTTCACACTTGGTATCTGGTCACCCTAGGTGGGGGGAGAGGTCTGCCGGGTGGGGGGGGGTGGCTGCACAGGGAATGGGCTGGCACTGCTGCCAGCAAGGCACGCCTTCCAGCTCTTGTATGAGCTACATTTCCCCCCATTGGGAAGGCAAGAGACAAGGAGGGAATTCCCTAGTCACACGGGGTTAAAGCAGCCAGGGACACCCCCACCGCACCACACCCCCAGGCATTATGGGACCCCACCTCTCCCAGAGAGGCAGAAGCAGTGGTATGTGAATCCTTCCCCCCCATCCTCACTGGGGAGCCGCAGAAAAGCAGGGGATACCCAGTGCTTATCCTCCATCTCAGAGAGTATTTGTGCGTGTGATTCGTGGCAGGCTGCATCTCCTGCCAAACACACAGTCCTCTGCTGGGGCGGAGGGTATCAGCAGGGCTTCCCAAAGCAGTGGATCTTGGAGTTAACACCCCCTCCGGATGCACAGGGTAGTCCACGCAGTTATTGCCTCAGGCTGTCTGCAGACTCAGGGAGGCCTCACTGTATGGCTTACGTATACTTGGCCACGCTTCTCTGCTTTTCTTCATAATCACAAGGGGTAGAAACTTTTCTTTTTGTTTTTTAGATGAAAGCTGAGATTCTGACACAAGCCCATGGTTGCAGGAGCTGGGGGGAGAGGGGAAAGGGGGGAAATACCTGCTAATTGAACCCTGATTTAAGAGGATGTACTGTACGCTGGTCAGTTCCTCCAGCAATGCAAAAGCCAAGCTCAGAACCAAAATTATTTTCCTTGTTTTCAGTTCTAGGGCAAAAGTGAATTACATATTTGGAAATAATCCCTTTGTATTCTCAACACAGGCCTTGCCTGCTCTAAAATGTGCCACGTTTGGGGCTACTGAAGGTCCCCAGAAAAATAAGATAATTAGAGGATTCCCTTTCGAGATAATAGTTTCAGTACAAACCCAGCCAAAAAGCAATTGTACCTCTCCCTGGTACTGCCTTGGTAGCATGCAATATGTTGTGATTTTACATCCATTCACACATAGGACTGTGACGTTATTACACAGATAAATCACCCTCTTAGAAAATAAACCTAGTGTGATGAGAAGTTCTGTCCATCTAAAACTGGGGGTTCGGGAAGGTTCAATCTCCTTTTAAACACTGTTAGTTCCCAATCCTGCAAGCATGAGTTGCACCATTGATTTCATTGGGGCTGCTTATATATATAAAGTTAAGTATATGCCCAAGTGTTTGCAGGATCAGTGTTTGCTAGAACTTATTCATGTTAACATGGCTTCTTAGGCTAGCCTTTCAAAACAGTGTGAATGGACTAGGACCATTTCTATTTCAGTCCATATTTTAGCATTCCAGTTTGCAGGAGGCTATACAATAATATCCAACATTCTTTTGCAAAACTACTCTACAGAGGGACCTAGCGGACTTCTCCATGCTCATGAGGACCTAGTCCACCATGGGATCTCACTTGAAGAGATAGTTATTGCTAAAAGGCTCTTGGTCCAGAGAGAGGCAAGTGTAAAATTAGTTTCCTTCTTATCTTTGCTATTTGGAATATTCAGCACAGGACACAACAAATGCCACATTTTAAATATGCATAGGCCCTGATCCTCAAACGCTGCGCATGTACTTAGCTTTACAGATGTGAGTAGGCTCACTGAAGTCAATGGAACTGCTCGCATATATAATGTTAAGTATAGGCTTAAAGGTAGGAACATGCTTACGTGTTTGTGGGATCGGTTTCACACAGATCGCCTTTAATTCAGCTGTGAGCTCAAGTACAAGAGTTTGATACTATAGTAGCAATATTATCACAGCTAGAAAGGATCTGAACGCTAAAGGTTTCCTTATGCATTATTCTTCACTTCTAGTCTTACTGTTTTCTGTCATGTTCCTGGGGCTGGGGAACACTCGTATTTTATCCATGAAGTGGCTGCATTTTTGAGGAAGATGAACTGACTTCTGTGCTGATTTGGATGTGTGCTCATTAGATTGCACATTCAATTCAATGTTATTCACCCAACATTATTCTGGGGCTTTAACTATCCTGCTGCCTGCTAGCATGCACTGTACCTTAAGGGCATGTCCGGGGCTGGGCTTTAAGTGAAAGGTTACTCAACCTGATGAGTACTTTCCAGTACTCAGGAAATGCAAAGTTATGGTTCCCACAGTATCCATGAGTCAGTCACCTGGCACATGTAACTGCATTTAGAGAAAACTGCTTATCTAAGCAACTCAAAGTGTTTTGCAAACATCAGTGAATTAAATCTCTCTCCATCAGTATTAGAATTCACATTTTACAGATGGGTAAATCAAGGTACAGAGAGATTGAGGTCTTGGCTACACTGGTACTTTACAACGCTGCAACTTTCTTGCTCAGGGGTGCAAAAACATCCCTCCTGAGCACAGCAAGTTACAGCGTTGTAAAGCGGCAGTGTAAACAGTGCTCCAGCGCTGGGAGCACAGCTCCCAGCGCTGTAAGCTAATCCCCACGGAGAGGTGGAGTACCTGCAGTGCTGGGAGAGCTCTCTCCCGGCACTGGCACCGCGACCACACTCGCACTTCAAAGCGCTGCCATGGGAGCGCTCCCGTGGCAGCACTTTGGAGTTTCAAATGTAACCAAGCCCTAAGTGACTTGGGCAAAGTCATGCAGTGTGTCAGTGGTAGAGGTGGATAGAAAGAAGGGGTGAAGTGCTGGCTCTGCATAAGTCAATGACAAAATTTCCATTAATTTAGTGAAGTCAGAATTTTACCCCAGAAGACCTAACTCTCAGTCCCCACCTCTGATCACTAGACTCACAGGGCCAGCTCCTCAGCTGGTGTTAATCAGCATAACTCCACTGATGTCAAGAACACTAAGGTCTTGGCTACACCAGCACTTTACAGCGCTGCAACTTTCTCGCTCAAGGGTGTGAAAAAACACACCCCCCCCGAGCGCAGCAAGTTACAGCACTGCAAAGCGCCAGTCTAAACAGTGCTCCAGCGGGAAGGTGGAGTACCTGCAGCACGGGGAGAGCTCTCTCCTGGCACTGGCGCTGCGACCACTCTTGCACTTCAAAGTGCTGCCACGGGAGCTCTCCCGCAGCAGCGCTGTATGGCTGCAAGCGTAGCCATACCCTAAGCCAATTTACACCGCCCATTACCTGTTTCTGTGACATACATTTATCAGCGTATGCAGTAATATACAAATGTTACATGTGCCCAAGGGAGCTGAATTGTGGTTGCTTTGGGAGCCATAACAGTGTATTTAAAATCTCAGTCATAATGTCACATTAGCATAGGGTCAAATTCTAAAAGATACGGATCCAGCACAACTTCCCTGGAGGTCAGTGGGAGATATGGGGCCTGCCAGGTTCTCAGAACCTTTCACAGTTTGGATCAGAGTTTTTTGCATTGTACAAAGTTACTTTCTGCTAATCTTCCCATTCTAACATAATTAGGTTACAGCCACATTAATAGTTGTAAACATGGAGCAGGCTATGAGCCCGTGTTACATGTAATGCTGCACTTCAGATCTGAATCAGTTTCCTAATATAACATCTGGATCTTGCTCCCACTGAAGTCACTGCGAGTGTGCCCAGGTCTTCAGTAGGACCAGAATCATGGCCTTTAGAATGAGTGTCTGGGTTGCAAGGATCCGGTGTCATGAAATCAATTCTTTTGTGCATTAGGTAAATTGTAATTTCCTTTTAAAGTTCTATGACTCATTGGATTACAGCTAAAAACAATCCGCCAGGATTGCCTGAAATCATGCAATATAAGGGCAAACTAAGAACAGCTCTTCTCAAAATCCTTCAGACAGGGGTTTGATTCTGCTCTCACCGAAGTCACTGGTAAAACTCCTGTTGATGGCTGGTGCAGATCAGTAAAATTCCACACAGGATCATGGGGGCTGGGTTCTGTGCCAGCCCTGCATAGGCCAGTATAGACTGGCTTTCAGGAGAGGGGCTAACCTTTGGGTCAACAATCACTTGGATATAGTGGTCATGAAACCTCCTGTGGCAGGGTGTGAGCTAGTCAAAGCCTCTATTGCACGGCTGTAGAGGGGCTACAGAATAGCGCCAAGTCCCACCCAAATGTTCGGAGGTAATTTTCTTCCTCCAACCATCTCCTGTCCAAACCTCATTTACAACCACTATTGGGTGGGGCTGAAAGGTAAGTGTCACTCGCTAGGTAATTCTTTATCTTGGGGTTGCATTCCCTTTGCAAAATGCAGCCTTTTGCAAAAACACATGCCATGTCACTGAGTCACGGCTGCCTTCTAGTTAAAGTCATGTCCATAAATGCCCCCTGAACACTTTCTTTCTTGCCTGTTATCCTGAAATTGACCCCTCCGGCTGGGCAAGCAAGGCAGTGTCAGATACAGCGATTGTGCCTGTGCCACTTCATGGCTGGCTGACACACATTTCAGAGCAACACATTCCACCCGATGAACCCATTTGCACAGTTGAGTGATCTAAACATAGAAAGCTAATTTCTCTAATTACAAAGTGAGACTGAACTCCTTTAGAGCTTGTCATCACCTGAATGGAATGGGAATTACACTTCCATAATCATTTAACAGTCGGAAACTAATTGGAAATATTTAATGTGTAGGCCACTCCCCTAATTACACTCTGTTTAACAAATGGAAGAGAGAGGAAAATATCCATATTTGAAAAGTTGGGCCAGCTGCTGAGGTTTTAGAGGCAAAGATCCTGCTCACCCACTGGCCAAGCAATCCTTTTAAATAAGTATCAGAGAGGTAGCCGTGTTAGTCTGGATCTGTAAAAGCAGCAAAGAGTCCTGTGACACCTTATAGACTAACAAAAGTATTGGAGCATGAGCTTTCATGGATGAATACCCACTTGGTCGGATTCACCCGCGTAAGCTCATGCTCCAATACGTCTGTTAGTCTATAAGGTGCCACAGGACTCTTTGCTCCTTTTAAATAACACACTTCTGCAATTCTTCAGACCCAGCAGAATTTTAAACCTGTAGCCTCAGGCCAAGATTTTCGAAAGTGACTAATGATTTTGTGACTTTGAAAATCTATCCATTGAGTCTCTGTGTGCCTCAGTTGCCCATCTGTACCTCACAGAGTATTGTGAGGAAAGGTGCGTTAAAAACGACCTTAAAACTTTATCCAGCTGTAATTAACTATTATTCCGAAAGGTTATTTCCCCAAGGAAAATAATACTGTTTGTCCCTTACTATTATGTTTTTGTGTGTGTAAAAATGGCTTTTATGGCTGTTTATGTGTTAATCCTTTAAGCAAGGGAAGCCTCCACATTGACTTGTGAAATAATTTCTTTGTCATGTTATTCTTCACCCACAATTGAATTCTTTCACATCAGTGATCGGATCATCACAAATCTCTGTGTTCTGAAAACAAAGAAGAGCTGAGGTGAAAGTCTTAGTTCTGGTTAGGGGTACATCTTATCAAATCAGACCAGCCTACAGGAGGTGCAGGACTGTGACACTGAGCAGTACTGGCATCTCTATCAGGGACAAGATGACGCTTACATTTGATAAGCTGTAACCTCAGCTATTCTTGGTCCTTTTCAAATGTGACGGCAGCGAAACCTCTGCTGAAGACCATCTCCGATAAGCAGCGCCCTGGTTTAAGACACCTCCTGCTTTCCAGTTTTCTAATTATCCATTGTTATTTGAAGATCACTTCAATTGGCCAATCCTACTAGTTCTTTCAATAGTTGTTGAGATCAAGTTTCATTGTATTTGTAACTGAAGCATGAAAATGTTCCAGTTTTTTCATATTTTCTCTCTCTCTCTTTCTAATGTTGAATTTTTGTTTGATTGAGGCATTTTGGTATATTTGTTGTGTGCTCTCTTCATCTCAGAAGATACTGAGAGCAGTTCACCTGAACAATATTGGAGTGCTTCCCAACGCTGAGGGAATGAGCATAAAGAACTGGGTTGTAGCTAGCAATTTGAAATTTACATGCACAGTATTTGTTCTGTTGCTTATGCTCTTTTGCCCAGGATATTTCTACCCGTGGCTGATACAATATTACACACACTGGTGACTTTTATTCCTCATGAGTGATGTACGTGGAGTTGCCCCAGGGATGCATTTAGAACAATATGATCACTAAGGTCCTGGTGCCAACATTTAAGCATAAGAGTAATCCCAGTTAAAGTTAGGCCTGTGTTTAAGTAATCCAGGCCCAGATCCTGAAACGCTCTTGCAAAAAAACGCCCTGGTGTCCAGGCTGCATTAAAAATGTTTCCCCAGGAAATTAAAAATGTCCACAGAGGCATGATGGCATATACTTACCTAGTCCTTCGGCATTGGCGGCATGCAGCTGGCTGGCAGAAGCTACTTTTTGGATGAGGTAAATGTTTTGAACAAAGCATTGGCCCCAAAGGGTATGTAGTATCCATAGTGGCATGGGCAGCACTTGATTGTTGGGCAAAGAGTTGAAAAACAGCATGCCACAGCTGTAGGCCCGCATTTGTTCTGAATGTTATACTCAGCTAAAACCCGTCATTGCAAAGGGAATCATTTAAAAGTGGGTTGTACCATTTCCAGTGTGCACTGAAGCTTCAAGGTGAGTGGAGTGTGTGAGTGGTCTCAGCCTCGGGCGTAATGATATTTAGACCGCTTGGAACTACTGGCCAAATCCTATTGGAGTTGGCCTCAGTTGTTTTTCCTTCCCGGGTAGATAACTTGAGTTCCATGCAGTTTACTCTATGTGGGTCCTTCAAATGGGAGCTTAAAATCCCAAACCGTGTCCATTCTGAATGGATATTAAAAATGCCATAGATATGGATGGACACCAGGGCCTCATAACAGGAGGGGTTCGCTGAGTGTCCTTAGTTAACATTTCCCTTCCCCCACCTCCATTAATAGGCCGAATGCTGTGTTCTAGTTGGCTGTTGCACTCCATCCTAGAGCCAGCTGCATTCAGTAGGGCCTCATCCTGTTCTCATTGAACTCACTGGGAGTTTTACCATTGAATTCAATGGGAGCAGCTCCAGAATTTGTAAAGCATAGTTTGTAAAGGTTCTTCTGGGTGCCCAATATAATGTTAGTCACCTTTTCTCACCCTACTTGGGAGGCTGCGGGGCTCAAAGTGCCTGGGCATACGCATGAACATTAGCAGGAGAGCTGAGGTGTGAGAATGGCTGAGGGGAAATGGAGAAGGGGAGAAAGGACTGGTAGCACCAGGGGAAGGACCTCACCTCTGAAATGAGAGGGTTGAGTGAGATGACAAAACAATGCCAACCAGTCTGTTTGACAGTCTTCAATTGATCTTCCTGCAACACCTTGAACCTTTTGTGTTCATTCCTCCCTGTCTGCTGTTTTGTCTTTATAAACACATGGGAGCTGATTCTCCCCTCGCTTAGCCCAAGGCCCTGACTTACAAAAGCATTTAAACCCATGATTAAGTCCACCCCCATTCAAGTCAGCCTGCTGTTCTGAATAGTGATGGACTGCTGAATCAGGGCTTACATCAGAAGTAACTCCATTGAAGACAGGGGGTTACACTGATGTACATGAGATTAGAATCAGGGCGCAGGACTCAAACGTCAAGCCCCCAAATCTCCCAGCTCTCTAATCGGTGTGTTGCTTTTATTTGATAACCATAATGATTATTTTTATTTACTATGGCAGAGGGGAACAAATGGGTCTCTGCCCCGATTTGCATAGGAGCAATTCCACACTGCCTCTTTAAAAATGAGGTTTTGGTTGGCTGCCTTTTATTGTCCCTTCTCCTCCGTGGGGAGAATGGGGGTTGGGTGGATGCGTGGGTGGGAAGATTTTATCAGCCTAGCAGACAACCCTCTCTTATTGCAACTCAAGTCTGTGGCTCCCCAGGATATTTCTTGGGAGCACATGCTAAGGAATCCGTGAGCCTGATATGCTGAAGAGCACAAGGCGGGATCAGGGACCAGATGCAAGGGAGGGAACTTGTTTCCTAATCAGGGAGCCTCGAGACCCATCTGTTGAGTCTCGCGGGCCCACAATGCTGCGAGTTGTGCAAGGCAACAGAGACTTTCTTTTGTTGATGCTGTTAGTCCTCAACAAGTGCAATCCTGTATAGAGCAGCTCGTCGTCTTTGTTGTTACTACCAGCTAATGTGACTTTGAAAAGAACGTCGTCCCCCCCAGCTCAAAGGGGGATAACCTCCGCCTCCTTCTCTCACCACCCCTCACCCCCACCTCCCGCTCGGATCAATAGCAGGTCCCTAGGCACAAAGCCTGCATTCTTTTATTCTCCAATTAGAGCAGCTGCAGCAGCAGCAGCACTGCAGCTCATTGGAAACCTATTAGCGTTTGAAAGACTTAATCCAGTTTGAAAATGCTAGTGTTTCTGTATCCTTCACTCGCTCGCACCCGTCAGCGGCAATGTTCCGAGGCAGCCCTGAGGGTGGACTGGGTTTGTTGTTACAGTCACCTGCACCTCCCGCCGTACCCCGAAGGCGCCACGAAGAAGGCAAAATGTCCATTTCCCAACCTCATGTGGTAGAAGACCATAGGGATTGCTCTTGCTCTGCTACATCAGGCCCCGTCACTGGGCTTTTCAGGCTGACATCCTGCCTCATGATTCTCTCTTTGATTTCATAGATTGATGGATGTCAGGTCCACGAGGGACTGTTATAATCATCTAGTTCCACGTTGCTTAATACACGCCGTAGCAGTTTCGTGTGCATTACGGTTCACGTAAAAGCTGGTGGCAGCTTAACTCCTCGTTACCACTGCACCGAAGCACAGAATCAGCACTTTCATTGTGGAAGATACATTTTACTAAGTGAATTTAGTGCGCTTGAATGGGGCTGGATGGACAGCCTTGGGGTGGGTTATCCCACATGCAGTCACAGAACATACACCCCCTCCCCCCCAGTATCCTGACCTGGTGCAGCACTTCTAGGGCCAGGAGGAGAGCTATTTCGGATACTTATGTGGCCTCCATCACCGCACTAACTGAGCATATCACCATCTTAAAGGTATTTATCCTCCCAACACCCCACTGAGGGAGGAAAGTGCACCTTCCCCATTTGACGGATCATGAGGAATTGAGGCATCAAGAGGGTAAATGACATCTCAGACAGGGAAGTCTGTGGTAGAGCAAGGAATCAAACCCATGTTTCCCAAATCCCAGGCTAGCATTGGGCCATCCTTCCTCAAGTCATTCAGTTTCTACACCCATTCACTCCTTGGCCTCTTTAGTAAGTGGTGCTAGCTACTGCTAGTTTTAGGGGCCTGGACCAGGGCCGCCCAGAGGGGGGGCAAGTGTGGCAATTTGCCCCGAGCCCCTCAAGCCCTGGCCCAGCAGTGGTCCAGATTTCGGCGGCATTTTGGCAGCGGGGGGCCCATCAGTACTGCTGAAGAGGCAGAGCAACTGAAGGGCCCCCGCTGCCAAAATGCCGCCGAAGACCCAGACCTCCATCGGGTGAGTACAAGTGCCTCAGCTCCCCGCTTTGCCCCAGGCCCCCTGAATCCTCTGGGCGGCCCTGGCCTGGATACTTTGTCCAGTTGGAACTAGAGTAAGACCACCAACTTATTGCATAAAGGCCACCAAATAGCAACAGCTTTTGATCTTTCCTGACCTGGGGTCATATTCATTCTGGTCACCTAGAGCTGATGGGCTCAGTATTCCATTACTAATCCCCTGAGCTAACCAATTCCTTCTGCCAAGCCAATATGTTCTAAAGTGTTAAAAGACTTTTCTCCCTTCCCTTCCCCTTTAAATCCTGCTCCATCCCTCTCCTTGGATCAGCCTAATCACTGAAGTGGATCAGTTTTAATGATTCAAGCTGTGGTACTGAGAGTGCAGAAGATGGTAGGTGCGGGCTGGGTGGAAGATACTGCTCTTTATGTATGTGTCTGATGAAGTGAGTATTCACCCATGAAAGCTCATGCTCCAATACGTCTGTTAGTCTATAAGGTGCCGCGGGAGTCTCTGTCGCTTTTTACTGATCTGCTCTTTATGTATGTGGCCCATGGTGTTTCATGCTGTCAGCTTCCCTATCTTAGAGATGTTTCCCTCCCTGGTTTGTTTGTTTTTTTAATTCAAGAGATTTTAACTTTTGCCCAGAGACCAGAAATTTCCCCTGATCATATAAGGAGATGGCTCTTTGGGGCAATGACCGTTCTGTATTTTCACAGTGCTGAGGGCAATGGGACCCTGTTCCAGGACTGGGGCCGCTAAGGGCTACCACAATACAGATAATAATAATGAAGTCCATGAAGGAGGTGTAATTGTTCATTTGCAGAGTTCCCAGAGTGAAACAGGGCAGCTCCAGGAAATAACATTACTTAGAGCAGTGGCTCTCAACCTTTCCAGATTGCTGTATCCTGTTCAGGAGTCTGATCTGTCTTATGTACCTCCAAATTTCACCTCACTTAAAAACGACTTGCTTACAGAATCAGACATAAAAATACAAAAGTGTAACAGCGACTATTACTGAAAAATTGCTTATTTTCTCATTTTTAGCATATAATTGTAAATCAATTGGAATATAAATGTTGTACTTCCAAGTCAGTATATAGTATATAGAACAGTATAAACAAGTCGTGGGACATTTTAGGTTGTGCCGACTGCACTGGCACTTTTTATGTAGCATGTTGTAAAAATAGGCAAATATCTAGATGAGTTGATGTAGCGCCTGGAAGACCTCTGAGTACCCCAAGGCGTGCACGTATCTCTGGTTGAGAACTACTGGCTCAGAGAGATGACCAGGGCAGGGGGCGCCAATCATATTCACTGTCAGGATCCCCACTGTACCCTCAACTTCCTAGACTATTAGATCTGAAGAGCCTGGACTATGGCTCCCTGTGTGTTTTTACAGTGCCTACGACAATGAGGCTCTGATCCTGATGAGGGCCTCAGTGGGTGACTGCAAGATAAATAATAATTATTAATATTACCAAATGAGAGCCACTGAAAACACTGTTGAAATGTTCCTGTCCAGTAGTTCTCCTCTACCTCATCTGTGGAGGATTCTAGTTGTCAGGTGCAAGGTCTTGACTGGTGATAATGGGGTAACACACATGAGGAGAGACTGGATGCTTGTCCTCTTTCATTGGCTGGTCCATAGAAAAAGATAGGAGATGATAGTTGCTATCAGTAAATGGAGTTAGCTCCTCTTTTAGCTCAAGTGACAGTTTCCTGGTTTTAGTATTAAAAGTCCCAGGTTTGAACCCAACTGTAGGCCCAGTTGGGGTCAACTCTACTGGCTGGCCATTTTTATCCCCCAGAGAACTCCAAGGCCTACACAGAGTGTATTTTTAGGCCTGAGGGGGCATGAAAGACACTGAACACTGAGGGGATCCGCAGAGAGGGGGAAAGCAAAAGAGAGACTGAAGAACGTGATCTGATCCAACAAGACAAGGTGTGACTGTGAGGGAGAATGTGTGGGGTAGAAGATGGGGAAAGGAAAAGGAGAGAAAACATGGTGGGGGCCTGTGAATGTGGGGAAGCAAGAAGGAAGAATTTGAGCAAAGCAGAAGACTGGATGGGAAAGGGAGAGAGAAAGGAGAAGGGCTGATTTTGTATGAGAGTCACTGTGATCCAGTAGTAGTCCCTGGACCTGCCATTGACTTGCCGTGAGTCACTTTATCTTTGCTTCCCCTCACGCCCTTTGTCTGTGTTGTCTATTTAGATTGAAAGCTTTTTGGAACAGTGATTGTCTTTGGCGATATGTACGCATAGCACAATGGAGCCTGTAGGTACTGCTATAACACTAACACTAACAATTGAGTTTCAAAGTCCAGATGAAAGATCCGAACCAAACAGCTCTCTCTGCATCAGTCCCTGAAATCTGATGATACTTGAATTTGATGCCAGCCCCTTGTCGTAGGTAAGTTCATCACGGTGGCTCACCTGGGATTTGGACATGCTATGTTTCGAAAACTCCATGTGTTTTTTGAGAAATAAATGCACCGTCTCAGTAGAACATCTGAGAACAGCTCTAAATTATTTATAACGACGCTGAACCTTGCTGGACTGACCATCCATAAAGTGGGGCCTGAAGCTGCGGGCATGATCCAAGTAGACCAATTTGTTCACGATATTGGGATTTCATAAATGCTTTGAGGTTAACTAGCAAAGCTCAGGGCTCGGTTTTCAGAGTTCTTTTTTCCTCCCAGCAGTTTTCAATAAGTTTGCAGGAGATAGGGTCTTTATGAAGCAAGATATGATTCCACCTAAGCCTTGGTCAGTGATTACTGTACACTGGCAAGGATTGTCTCTTATTTTGGTAAGCCAGTTTCAATAGGCCAAATAAAGATCTTATTTTGATATGTAGCAGTATCGAGAGGCTTGGATGTGACAGATGGTATCTGATTACAGTACCATCATTGTATTTAAAACCTTCTTGCTCCTCTGTATTACTAGAGCTTATTATTTATATCACCATAGTGCCTAGTGCTCCAGTCCTGGATGAAAATTGGTTGAGCTGAATGTTGTAGAAACATAGCACAAAAAGACAGTTCCTGCCTCAAAGAGCTTACAGTCTAAGTCTCCAGGCCTGTGCTTTCCAATGGCATATATCATGTAGATATGAGAAAGGATGACAGCTCTGGTAGAAATGGATGAGTTGTATCAGCATTCTTTGCATGGTAACACCAAAGCTTTTGCCACTTCACAAATCCAATTGGTAGATTACCAGTAAGTTCATGGGTAATTGTAACAACTCTTCAGAGCGGAACAAGTCATGTCAGTACATGCAATATGGTGCTTTAACTAATGGAAATATTTTTGGGTTTTAAATATGTGTGTATCACAGCAGGTTTTGCATAGAACATCATCAGTATTTATATCTATCTATCTATCTATCCATCTATATTCTTTATTAAGTTTATTTTTAAGATATAGTTAAATACACATTAGAAGAGTAAGTATAGAAAAACACAAGTTATCATATATCAGTATCTGAAACAATCTGATTCATAGCCCCTTAGAGTTAAATTCCATTGACTTCAGTGGGCTTTTGATCAGCCCCAGAGTGAGTATTTGGTCAGGCCTGGAATGAGTGGGTGAGATAATATCTTTTACTGGAACAGCTTCTGTTGGTGAGAGAGGCAAGCTTGGAAGCTACACAGAGCTCTGCTCAGGTCTGGGAAACGTACTCAGAGTATCGGAGCTGAATACGAGGTGGGACAAATTGCTTAACACCTATTCTAAGACCTGAAGAAGAGCTCTGCGCAAGTTCAAATCTTGTCTCTCCCACCAGCAGAAGTTGGTTCAATAAAAGATATTACCTCCCGCCCCTTTGCCTCTCACGTATTGTAAAAGACTGTTCAAGGTGAAGTGACCTGATAACACCACGAGTCATAGGACCAAAAAGGGGGGCTAGTGAGTTACAGATTGTTGTAATAAGCCATTAATCCAGTGTCTTTATTAAGACCATGATTTTTAGTGTCTAGCAAAGGTCTGAATTTAAGTTCCCAGGCTCGTTTTTTGAAGGTGGTGTTCAGTTTCCTTTGAGGGCAAGACCTGAGAGGCCAGAGTGATGGTTTTGTGAAAAATGTTCATAACGGAACAGCTCAGGATTGGGCCCTACCAATGCATATCACCCTCTGGGAAGCAAAGCTACTTGGCAATGAGAATAGCCCCTTTGTGGATATGAATGCATTTCTCAGTATATTTACTTCTGTTTTACTTTGCCCTGTTTATCCTGCGAGGAGAGCTATTCTTACACAGAACTTATCATTCAGGTGCTGATCCATGAGAACCTGTGTTTTTCTCTAGTTACTCTTTGGAAGTGTCCTAAGCTATATTTTAGTAGCAATGGGTCTTCAGTGGGGGTTTAGCCTGCATGGCCAGCCACTCTACTTTGCCTTCTTTTGTTTGGAAAGTTTCTCACAAAGACATTTTGCCAGAAGGGTTATTCTTTCCCCGTGGACCAACATTTCCTCCGCATAAAATATGAATACGTTTCTGGGAAGAAATTTATTTTAAACAAGGAACACCACCCCCTTTGATTGCAGGTTGACACTTTTATCATCCTGACCCTCATAAGACAAAAACTAGATAGCTTTTTGTTAAATGATAGCCCTCCCCCAGTATCTGGGCTAGTTTGGGATCAAATGGATTATAGATCAGCTGCAGGTGTGTGTGTGTAGAAACGTCCATGTTTTTGGCCACTTTCACTGGAGGGAATATGCCTTAAAAGGATATTCTGGCTGAGACTGTTCGTAGTGGTTGGATAGACTCTCATCAAAGGGGTTGCTCCTGAACTGCAACTATCTTGTCATGTTGCCTGATGTTTATGTGCAATTTCAAACAAAGTTCCCGCAGCAAAGCTCGACATGAAGTCAGGATTCTGTTAAAGACACAGAGGCAATTTCTTACTGTCCTTCCTCTCTCTAGCTCTTTGTTTGTCTAAGCAGTTTCCCAAGCGGACTCCTGCTGCCTAACCCATAGAGAGGAAGGTCTAATCTCTTGGTCTCCCTGGAGACCATAGTCCTGCAAGGTCCTTATAGAATGTATCCTGTTTTCCAGTCAAAGAGTCACTCCAAGGATGTGCTCTGCTTTCTATTCTCATTTGAAGATTGTTTACCTGTTATTTATGAACTGTTTTGTCTATGGACTATTTCTAGTTTGTTGATAACATGCAATACTTATTAGAAAAGAAGTAAGGATTACAATGACTCAGGCTTTTATATTCACCGTTGCATATTGTAGCCGAGGGGTTTATCAATCAGATTGCAAAAAATATAGGGCCAGTCTTCCTGCTATTTGAGTTCATAAGAATTTTGCTACTGTCTTCAGTGGGAGCAAGATCAGGCCTACAACAGAGAGATGCTGAGAGAATGGTTATTTGCCTGTTTTGCTGTTGGTTTAGTGCAATAAAGTACGTACACGCTGTAATGTTTCATATCTGGAATGAAATCTGGGCTTTTCAGGATTGCTCTTCACAGGTCAAATTCTATACTGGTGTAAAAGGGCAAACCTAGTCAAAGTCAGTGGAATTGCTCCCACTTACACCAGCTGAGAATCTAGCCCCATCATTTATAGATGTATGAAGAGGCCTCTCCTTATTTCAAAGTGGGCTTCCCTCAAGGGAAGGCAGCCGTTGATGGAGAACAGCAAACATTGAGCTTTGCTCGTTTATAGGTATTTGGGGCCAGCAAAGTTTCAAAATAAGCACATTTTCAAACCCAACAGTTTTCCTTTTGGTAGCCGAAAAGGAAACCGCACATCCAGGAGGAATGTAGATCAAAGCAAACTCTTCAAATGATGCAGAAACACATAAAATAACAAACAAGGCGGGTGAGAAGAGCAGAGCTTTTGTAAATGGATAGGTCTGCTCATATTACACTCACTCTGAATGCAAGAGTGCTAAAGAAGATACATGAGAAGGGCATATGAGGCTAGAGGTTTTTTCAGTCATTGTTTTTTGCATGCCCCTTTTATGTTTATAAAGTGACACGTAAAGGATGTTCTCAGTGTTAAGGGATCTCTCTGATAACACATCTACCAATGTGATATATGTCATCATGTGCCAGCAATGCCCCTCTGCCATGTACATTGGCCAAACCGGACAGTCTCCAGGCAAAAGAATAAATGGACACATATCAGACGTCAAGAATTATAACATTCAAAAATCAGTCAGAGAACAGTTCAACCACCCTGGTCACTCAATTACAGACCTAAAAGTCGCAATTCTCCAACAAAAAAAACTTCAAAAACAGACTCCAAAGAGAAACTGCAGAATTGGAATTAATTTGCAAACTGGACACCGTTAAATTAGGCTTGAATAAAGCCTGAGAGTGAATGAGTCATTACACAAAGTAAAAACTATTTCCTCGTGCTTATTTTCCCCCTACTGTTACTCACATCTTCTTGTCAACTGTTGGAAATGGGCCATCCCGATTATCACTACAAATGTTTTTTTTTCTCCTGCTGATTAGAATCACCATTAACCAATTATTCCGTTATGTGTTGGTGTGGCAACACCATTTTTTCATGTCCTCTGTGTATTATATCTTCCTACTGTATCTTCCCTGCTGGCATCCGTGAAGTGGGCTTTAGCCGCATGAAAGCTGTAATGCCCAAATAAATTTGTTAGTCTCTAAGGTGCCACAAGTACTCCTGTTCTTTTTGCTGATAGAGACTAACACAGCTACCACTCTGAAACCTGTCTCTAATACTTGCTCATTCTTTTGCAATTTATTTCTTATTTTCCTTCCCCCTTTTATTGCCTGATGCTGCATCCATTGAAGGCAATGGCCAAACTCCCATTGACCTCATGATGCAGCATCAAGGCCTTATTCGGTTAAACCAGGGGAGATGAATTAATATTTTAGTTCTGAAATTAAAATAAAATTAAAAGTATTTCATATGTAAGCACTGTCAAATGGGTGTGTGTGTGTGTGTGTGTGTGTATTTCAGGACAATACCATTTTTGGCTGGTGTAAATCAGTATGTGTTTATATATATATAATTAGGGTGACAACAATAAATCTATTCCAATAATGTTTTTAAATAGAAACGTAAATAGAAATTTTAAAACTCCAATAATAATTTTAAATATTTTGAAATATAGATGTATATATAGTGCTATAATAATAGCCTATGTACTCTACGCTAATATATATGATACTTATATAATAGTATATAATAATTAGAATATATAATATATTATATATACTATATATTGTAATATTTATATAATATTAGATATATAGTTTAATAGAATTTATTTATATATATATATATATATGTCTATCAATTCTATTAAAATATTATTGGATTAGATTTACACTCAGCCTAATGAAAACATAGCCAAGACCTTTATGTCCTGTCCCACAACAAACCCATGAGCTGGGAGGGATTAAACAGATAATAGATAAAGGATTCCTGAACTGCGATGAGTTTCACTTCCCAGAAGTCTAGGTATAAGGGAGAGGTCTTTTCAGGGGATTGGGGTGCAACCCAGGAGCCATTGAAGAATCTGCTGGGCTGTCTAGGTTCTGTCCCATGGCTCTCAGAGCCTCTTTTCTGCTCTGTCGCCCCCTGCTCTAATGCAGCATGGCCATTGGATCTGCAGTTGTCCCTGCGTTCTGGGGGAAGTTCCATGTGCCTTCAACATCCATTGACTTTAATAAGAACTGGAGATGCTTTGCCCCTTGCAGCAGGTGGCTCGGCTTCTTGCAGCGTCGGCCTCCCAATCCCACAGAGGCGCACACATAAAGTCAACGCTTCTTTGAGCAGCATTCATTTATGCACAGCCACTCGGGGAGTATGCAGAGAAAAGCGACTGATCTCTTCTGCTTTCTATGCCCTCGAAGCCCTACTGGAGTCAGCACAGAATAGGTTCCTCAGGCTCATGGGCAGGTAAGTGGGGGACATGTGCTGTGTTGACTCCACTCCCCCATCTGCTGTGGTTGGGAATATTCTGCCCCATTTTCCTTTTTCTGGCAGTGGAGAGGTGGATGAAGGCCAGTCCTGCAGTCCTTACTCTGGCCCAGTTTCCAGTTTTCCACAGCAATCTCATCTCAGAAAGGGCTGGCCCACATAGTTCCTGGGGTCAATCTTCAGCCAGGCATCTGCCCAGCCTTCCATTGGCTATGCACAAGATTACACATGCCCATAGTTTTGTCTGCACTTTGCCAAGGACAGTTTAATATAGAAATGAAATTAAAATAAGGAGTAAGACTGGCTAAGGCTGTCAGCTGTATCCACAAACTGGGCAAGATCCTCAGCTGGTGTAAATCAGTCCAGCTCCATTGACTTCAATGGACTGGCCCCTATGCATTCCATTTGCCTCACTGGAGCCACACCTGTTTACACCAGCTGAGGATCTGACCCAGCGTGTGCAGTTTGCACAAAACCGGAGGATGAAATGCTGCATGCCCTCATTTTCCATTGGGTTTGATCCTGCAAGCTACTGGTCACCATCAAAACCCAGTGGGACTGCAGGGTAACTGGTAACTCTCGGGAGATGCTCAGCACCTGCCAGACTCAAATCTGCAAATGAACTGCTTGGAGTTATCATTTGCTTCAGAGACCTTGATCCTGCTTCCACGGAAGTCAATAGGAGTTTTGCATCAACTTCCATAGCAATAGAATTGGTTTTTTTTCATTACCTTGTTGTATTTTAAAGAAAAAAACACTGCACCCAGAGGGCAGATCCTCAGGTGGTGTAAATCAACATCACTTCATCCATGTCTTTCACTGGACTGCAGCACACAATGGGCCAGATATTTAGCTGGTGCAAATCGATATAGCTCCACTGAATCAAGGTAGGCCGATTTGCACAGCTGAGGAGGTGTCCCTTTGATTTTTAATTTCTCCAGCATGTTGGACGGGGTTAGATTTCTTTTACAAAGCGGTTACTAGCCCTTTGGCATGAATGGAGTCCAGTGAAAGTTTGATCTCTGTATCTGGAGAAGATCATCTCTGCGTGAGCAGTGGACCAGTCAATAAACTCTGTATATCAGATTGCGAGACAAAAGAGCAGCCTCCAGCAAATGGGATGTTTGTACTGGGGCCAAAGTAGGCTTCCTTAAAAATAATAGCCAAGAATAAACACTATCAATTGATAAGTTAGATGCTTGTAAAAAAAAAAAGTTAGACCATTGAGCTAAAACATTAAGAAAGGAAATCAGTGTTGACAGTTCCCCTATACTGTGATTCTAAGCATGATGTTTCATTTAGAAACAGTGTTTAAGATGTTTTGTAGGCATTGTGAATGCATTGCAGGCATTAATGGGAAGGGATTGGAGAGATCTGTAGCCCTAGGGAAGTGGTACACAGCATGGTTTTAGTTGTTTCAAACTATCTGTGTCAAACATAGCAATGGCTCTCCCCAACAAAAGGCCATGACTAGCAAGATAAGGTCGATGCATATAAGAAAGAGAGTGTGTGTGTTCAGAAAATGATTTGACTTATGGTTTTTTAAATGTGGTTTTTATTTATGTAACTTCAGGTAGCAAAAACTGTTTTCTTTGTTGAAGGAAGATTCCCCAACAGCCCAAGCTAGCTTTCTAAGGAAAACTCACCACAAGAGAAGGATTTTTGCAACTCTCTTTATTCTCAGGGCAATACTTTCCAGTACAGGAGAAAATGACATATATAACCAGCTGTCTTTACTGTCACTAGACCCCTGGGCAGCAAGACATTTTACATTAGGGGGAGGAAAGGAGACTTTCGACAAGTACACTATTGAAGGGGACAGCTAGATTATATTTTGGGGATAAGAGCTATGTGCTATCCTTTAGAGGAGCAAATATCCTTTCCTCCTCAAAAACAGGAGCCCTGTGTTTCAGAGCTGTTCCTAGAGAGTTGCAGCATAACTGTGGTCTGTTTCCAAATAGGTAAGGAGGGGGAAGCACTTATGATCAAAGATCTTTGGGAAAGAGGTGCACCCCACGTGTGTTCCCCTCTTAGACGTGGTGTCAGCAGGATAGTGGAAACAGCATTTGGGAGAGGCCTGAATGCACAGAGCTGAAAGACTCGAGGAAATTCTGCCCAGTTTCCTCTCTAGGTCTCCCTTCTGCCTTCTTACATGCTAGTTCTTCTGTTACCTCCTATCTTGGTGTGCCAGCAGGGGAATACTATCCTCTCCACCTCTACAGTTTCCCCTTCTTTTTCCCTTTGCGTTCAGTTCTCTCCTCTTCACCTCTTCTCTCCAATTCTCTTTTCCTCCTTCTCTCTTTGAGGTTTCTCTTCCTCACTCTCCCTCCTAAGTTCTGTTTTATTTCCCAGCAAAGTCTCCTCTTCATGTTTTTTTTTTCCTACCTGCCGAGATCAGGTCACTGAACCTGGTAGGTCAGAGGTAAGCCCAAAGCACCTTTTACTAGGTTAGAACAGGCTGAAAAATCCTTGAGTGATGGTGTAATGGGATTTAACACCCATCACCTGTGAGGCTGGCAAATGCACCCAACTAGTAATGCTTTGCATCTGCGGAGAAGAGTAGCTAATTGGCTCCTGACCAGATGGGGCAGAGCTAAGCCGTAATAAATAGACTGAATGAGCTCATTTGGAAGAGAGAGATAATATGGGAGATTCTAGCAGAGTTGGCAGAATGCTACAGGGGTAGTATAGGTTCCTGCAAGGGAAGCCTTGAGATAGGGTTTGTAAGCAGAGAAGACAGAACTATCTAGTTTCATTTTGACTTGTTTATGATATCTCGGGAGGGGTCTGAATTTAGGTGATTTAGCTAGAGGCTTGAATTGCAGAAGGCCAGAGGCAGGAGATACTGGAGTTGAAGATAGTAACAATTCCCTGTATCAATGCAAGGGGATAATCTGAGGGTGTGAGTCACTGGCTTAGTTTCCCAGATGTCTTTTCTGCTCAGCTGAGAAGCAGCTGGTGAAAGGAGGGAGCAGTAGTGGGTTTGGCAGTAGTGGAAATCAGTGCTATACTGGGATTGGTACAGGGCTGTGCTATTAAGGGTCTCACCACACTTACAGAGATTGTCCTGGGCTTGTATTGTAGAATTGCTTGGAACCCTAGGACAGACTCCCAGAGTTGGGACAAGCCTAGTGTGATGAGGGTGTTTGGGGTCACAAATTGTGTGGATTATAGGTCTGGAGCACAAATCTACTCCTAGCCAGAAGCACAGCAGAGGCAATATGCTCTGCCCCATTGGCTAACTCAATGAGCATGTCTTGCAGGGGAAGGCACATCCAGCTCTCTTATGTGAGAGAAGGTCCCTGCGATGCAGGGCTTTGGAAGGAAGGTTGGTGAAGGGGGAAAGCAAACTGGGGAGAGATTCTGAAGGGGGAACTTTCTTGGGAACAGCCATTTCTGATCACGAGGAGTGCAGGGTTCTTTATAACTGGGGTTTCTGTCTGCGTTAATTTCATGGGGGATGGGGTGGTTTGGTTTTCTACCAATTTTTGAGTTCTGTGTAGATGTCCAAAAATGGAGCTGTTCTGAGGAGGGCTTTCTCTTTGTGAAAATACAGAGTACTGCTTAAAAGAGTAACCAAGCTAAAGGCACTGGGGAGCCTTTAGTGCATGTCACTGGTGTCTACACAGACCAGTTAATGCCCAGCACCTTAGTAATTACCATCCCAACCCCACATAGCCTGTATTACTGCTCTGGGCACACATGCCTTTAAATACAAGCCAGAGAGCAGGTCTGTATAAACTGTTTTCAGAAAGGGGTGACATCTGTAAGGGCTCACAGGCCTCAGGCCCAGGGGTCCCAAGGCAGTGTTCAGCATTGCCACCCAACAGCTCACTTGAGTAACTAGGGAAGGGCTAGCTTGCAGAGGCCCTTGCCCCTCAAAGCTCCCGGTTGGTTAAGGAGTGCTATATAAACCAGGAAGTTGTCTGAGCAACTAGAGGAGTCCTGGGCTGGGTGACTATGGACCCCTCCTGAGCCCTGCTTGCTGCCGATTCCTGTTCTCTTCTCCCAGTTCCTGCTGTCCTGCCCTATTCCATTCCCCCTGCTCCTCCACCTTAACTCTGACACTGGCTCTGACCTCTGGCCTGGCACCTGATGTGTCTTTGGGTTAGACCCTGTGCTCCAACCACGAGTCCTGACTTTCCATTGCACCATCAACACAAACTGAGTAACCCTTTCTGGTGTTTATTGGATAAACCCGACTTACTTTTTTTTTTTTTTGTCGGGGTTATTGTACTGGCTGTAACAGTTAAAACTTAAAATCGGAAGCCCTACTTATGTTCCCTAGACAGACTCCTCTTATGTATGGCGGTGTTTATCTATTATGGCTAGACACACGTATGATGTTGCAGGTGTACACAGGCCTTTACAAACCAAAAGTGGTAGCCTTACATTAAAAGGGCCTTGTCATCGGGTGAGTTGGACCTTTGAAGAAGGTTGGGGCTCAGCTGCACTTCTGCCATGTTTAGCTCACCTCAGCAGGGGGAAGAGATGAAGTCATGACCAAACCATGCCTGCTGGGGGTGAGCTTGTGGGAAGCTTAGCTGAGAGAGGGAGAGCTGTCGCTCTATAAAAAAAGCAGCCAGGAAGGCTGGGTAATACAGAAAAAGTTCCTGGGAAGAGTAGGGTAAACTTGAGGCTATGAGGGTAGCAAGCTGAGTTGTTTAGGACGGTCAAGACCAGGAACCCAGACAAGATGTTGGGTCTGGGGTTCTCCCTATGCTATCACCTTGTGAGGGGGACAGTGACCCCTGCTATTGAGCAGAGGACTGAAAAGGTGTTTCACTGCTACCTGTTGAGGTGTTGCAATGAGCCTTTGAACAAGGGCAGGACTCATCAGAGCCCAGGAGGGGCTGGAGCTGAGCCCAGAGGAAGGCTAATGTTGGAAGTGTGCAGTGGAAGAGAGGGCGGGCCCTCAGGAAGGAAGAGCAGTGCCTAGCTTAATAGTGGCATGAAAGACTCGTGTGTATTGGACTCTGATACTTGGAAGGGGTGGACTTTTATGTGACTTAGCCACAGGGCTGGGTCACCTTGGCAACCAAACCATTCTGAAGGCAAGAGAAACAGTGGAGATGAGCACAAACTGAGATGGCTGGTGGCCGTGAGCCAGTCAAGGAAGTCCCTGGTACACACCTTATGCAAAGCATGTCAAATACCGTGGTATATCTTTTTTTTTTTTCTCCACTGACTTCATGTACTTGGTTCAGGCCTGTAGTCCTCCTGACTTCAGCTGCCCTTGAACACTGAGGACTTTGGAGAGAGGGTCAAATACGAGTAGGATATGTGCAAGGGAGGCAAAAACTTTGGGTCAAAGTGTCTGAAACACTTTTTTTTTTTTTTCTTTTCACTTTTCAAAATGAACATCTCTGTAAAATTCCCCATTATTATTCCAGAGGTGCCTAGAGGTTTCATCTGAGACTGGACTCCCATTGTGCTAAAAGCTGTACATATACATAGTAAGACCATCCCTGCCCCCAAAGATTTTATATTTTAGTTGGTCAGGGCAGGAAAAGAGGCCTTATCATTTTACACATAGGGCACTGAGGCACAGAGAGACTAAGTGACTTGCCCCAAAGTTTTATAGGAAGTCTGTGTCAGAGCAGGCAATTGAATCTTGACCTAGTCCAGGAGGTGCTTAAGCATGTGCCCAACTTTAAGCTATACTTCCTTCAATGATACTACTTATGCTTAAAATTAAGCATGTGCTTATGTACCTTGCTGACTCCATGCCCTTGTGCTTTAATCACACGACCAGTCTTTCACTCTAGTAACCTGATTATGGTTGATAGTTTTTAATATCAACTTTGGAGTTATTTCTATGTTGTGATTTTCATTTGACAAATGTGTCCTAACCCAGGCCTGTCTCTAAAATGATGAAATGTTTGGTAACTTCGTAATCTGGGCCACAGTTAAAATGATCAGCTCATAATGCGAGCTAAAAATATCTAGAAGCTTTTAATCCTCTAACAAAGATCTTTAAACATTAAAACCAGCTGCTTTTGCATAGTTATTCCTTTTATTACACTATAGTTGCCTTGCAGTGTCTGGTTACGCTTACAGATGTTAGCAGAATCATTTACTCGCTCAAAATAGTCCTTGGCTTTTTGTCAATACATTATTATGCAGAATAATTTTATATCAGTAGCACTTTCACAGTACTAGCTTTGTGTTTAAGGTTTTTTAATCATTTTTTAGTTGAAAATAATGATGGTACCTAAAAAGGAGAATGCTATTAGTATAAACAGGTAGTGTATTCAGTATAAATAACTTGTCAATATAGGAACATAAGCATTACCATACCATATCAGACCGGTAGTCCCTCCAGACCAATATTTTGTCTACAGCAGTGGTCAATACCAGATGCTTCAGATGAAGGAATGAAAAATCCCTGAGTGAACAATCATAAGTTCCCAGCCTAAACGAGAAGTTTTTTCCTGACTCCTTTAGTTAGTGATTTATGCCTGGAAGCAACGTGGGTTTGTATCCTTAATTTTGTTTCATCCTATCGAATGTAGCTACTGATATTGACATTATCCATATAAATGCTAATACTTTTGGGAATCCACTGGTTGATATGCAGTGTGTAAAAAGCCTTTATTTTTATCAGTTTTAAATTTACCTCTCCATTTCATTGGCAGTCTCTTTGTTTTCATAGAGAGGGGATAAATAGAAGAACCCGATTCACCAGCTCTACACCATTCAATGTTTTATAAGCCTCTGTCACGTCCCCTAACTTGTCTTTAGATTAGACACTCCCAAACTTTTCCACTTTGCCTAATACAGAAACCTTTGGAGGCCTGTAAATATATCTGGAGCCCTTCTGGTTCTGTTTTTTGTGGGGGAGGAGGGGGAAGACAGGGAGGCCTGAAGTGAACACCCTATTTCAGGTGAGGGACTTATGACATCAGTACAGTAGGAAAGTAATAAAACTTTAACAATATAGATATATTATAAACAAAAATAGAGTCTAGGCTTCAGTTACATTTCATATTCAAGGCCATTTTTAGCTTCCAGTGTGTCTGAGTGAAGAAATGCATTTGAATTACATGAGAACTGGCATTTCAACCTGACAGAAACCATGGTATATTCGAAGTACTGCTATAGGTAAACTGATCATGACTTATGGCATGGGGGTGCTGAATTTCCTTTGATTAGGACCTGTTGTCTTCCTAGGTGATCCCATTGTGTTTGTAATGTTGCCTGGAGGGGCCTGTTGAGTTGGATATCTTTTAATTCTGCAGCACATATCTTAAGATGGCTTGCACTGTCCTTATTTTAGGGTGCCTCCCTGCTGGCACTGAATGATAGCTGGAGTAAATGGCTCATTTCAAATGAACTTGGTCGGTGGTGAAAAGAACAGGAACAACTCCAGTACATGCAGAACAACTGGCTTTTGTTTACTGAGTCAGTGCTGAAAAACTAAAAGGCACATGAGAGCAAAAGTTGAAATCAAGGGAAATAAAAATACTGGAGTGGGGAGGCAGGGGAAAGATTAACACTGATGGGATCTTCCCCAGGAAAGAGCCAAAGCTTTCCCCCATTTCAGAGACTCGGGTGAGTCACTGACTAGAAACCTGGCCTGACTCTGTGACCCTCTTTATTTGGATCTGTAGGTCTTGGCTGTTAAGATCCGATTCCTTAGTGCAAGTTTACTGGCGCCCTCCCTCTGAACTTTCAGCCTGCTTCATCAGAGCCAAAAACTAACCCTACATGGATGATTAATAAATTCCTAGATCACTAGCTGGGGTTATGGTTCCATCTGTAAGATTCAGGAAAGGCTTTTTAAATTTTATTCCTTCTTTAAAAGTTCACAATATCTCTGCCAGGGTCGTCATCCTCCCATTGAAACTCACTACATCTTCAATAAATCCTCCTTCTTTTAAAGCAGATACTCTTAAACTTCATTGCTTTGGGGCATCTGGCTTGTGACCAATCAGTCCATTCAGAGCCTAGCTTTTCTGTCATTCCATCAAGCTCTGAGCATGCTCACTGGAGTCTCTGGAAGCCATGTGCCTTAGATGTCCATTGCAACAAGCAAGGGGTCAAGGAGGAGGAAGCCAAAGGATTTATGCAAACAGTGGAGCTGAGCAGAGGGGTAGAGGTGGCATTTTGTGGTCCTGGGAAAGAGACCATTCCTTTTCCTGAATCAGGATTAGTTGTTGTCAGTGCTGAGTCTCAAAGAATGACAGAGGTTCCATGACTGGCACCCACGGATCGTGTGTTTGTGGTGAATAGAGCGACAAAAGCACATTATTTAATCCTCCAGAAGATAATTGAAATAAATCACTCTTGGTTTTTGTTTTCTTTAAATCTTCTGTAAGTTTCAAGAGTGCAGAATGCTGCTGACTTTAATCAGTATGCCATGTAAAATTGCCTGCAGCATTGAGATTGCTGAAACAGCAGTGACCTCTGTGTTAAACTCAAGTCTGGCTCGAGTGCTCAGCGTTCTGAGAGAGCACTTTTTGGAGTCTTGATTGAACAGAATGGGTAGGGGAGGCCTAATGAGTAATGAGGTGTGAGTCCTGTTTCTGCCACTGAACTCCTGATTGCCTTGGACAGAGCCTCAGTTTCCCCACTTGTAAAATGGAGATAATGATACCGACCTCCTTGGTAAAGTGCTCTAGAAGGGCTGAATATTCTATTCTATGTACGTTTTTTTTTTTGTACCATGCTCCTCAGTGTAGTATCTGAGCACCTCCCAGTGGTGCATCAATGTTTGTTCTCTCATCCTCTCCCCAGATTTCCTTTATTAAATAAATATACCTCTTGCTGTGTGTTTGAGAGAAGACGAGAGCAAAGAAACGTGCTTTGTCCTTAGTACAGAAAGTGGCGAGGTTGGTGATGGTCCTTAGTTCCTGGGGAATTGATTGCAGTCTGACCACCTGTGGAGAAGGTTCTGTTTTCTGTCTGGATGAGCTATACTCTTATTGTTGAGAATTCCACTGTGCCAGAGGAGTGAAATTGTCAACCCCAGTCTTTGTCCCTTTAGATGACCCTTCAGGTGTCCTGGGCCCAAGCTATGGAGAGCTTTGCAAATAAGGGCTGAGATCTTGAATTCTCTGGGAGGCCAGTGTAGAGAGCGGAGGATGAGTTCTCTCTTGCTGTTGATGGCTTTTGCTGGAATATTGGTTGGGTATGACAGGAAATGTGCTGAAGTGTTTCAAACCATACCCTGGAGAGCAATTCCAGTCGATAGTGGGTAACTATTATCCAACCACTCTCTGGTCACACATGGTACTCTCCAGCTCCAGTGACTTTCAGGATGTATAGTACATGCTGCTTTGTTGTAGAGATTTGTCAAAGGTCTGGCTTCTCAACCCTGGATTCACAAGGGGACTTCTAGGATGTGAAAGGATGGTTACAGAGATCAGATTGGCTAAGATGAATACTAACATATGCAAATTACGCTGCTTGGTTTTGGTCTGGAAGCATGTGGAGAGCAGTAGCATGTCCTCAGATCTTCTTGTGTTTTGAGAGGGGGTTGTGCTTTAGTAGACCAGTTCAGTACGGAGCCAGGGGCTTCGCTTTAATCAGCAGCTGACTTAACATCAGGTGCCAGCCATGGTCAGTGTAGGTTTTCAGCATTGTGCAAATGTGGATAGACTGGAGTGTCTCTCTAACACTTGGAGATTGGATTGTTGCAATGCGCTCCAAAATTGGTTACCTAAAAGGCAAGCTGTTTAGCTAAGACCTGATCTTTCCATTGACTTAGAGTAGCTAGACTGGGCCCTCACTGCAGAATATGGGACCCTGTTTATTATTCGGGGTGGCTAGTAGGCAAGTTCTGCCTACTTGACACTTCACTCCCTGGCTGTTGATTGGGTGCTTAGACAGTGTGGTGTTTTAATTTGACCATCCAAAGCCCTTAGGCAAGTCCTCTGTCTGTGATCTTACTGATCTCTGACTCTGTTGAGGGAGGGCACTGGGCTTTTGACAGGAAGAATAGGCACTTTCCCATGTTTTCTATTTCAGTCCCCTATCAGACGCCTTTTTCCCAAATTGACAAGTGCTTATTGCTTCATTCAAACTGGGGTTAGCCCTTTTAAAATTCCCTGTAGGCTTTGGCACAGTATCATTTAAATAATTCTAAATACCAATGTGGAAATCTAGCTGTGTTTTACCCTTGTTATGTTTTCTGTGGGGTGCACAGAATTCTTGAAGCCAGTGAATCTGGTCTCAGTGTTACCAGGCTGACTTACAGAGGCAGAGAATCTAGCCCCTGGTACACAGGTGCGGAAGAACTGAGCTGAGACTCCTAAAGGCACAAATATTGCCCAGCTACCTTTTGGCTGTTTTGAAAACCTTTGTCCAGATCAAATGTGTTTCAATTTCCACTGGACATAATGATGTTTATTCAGTATAGGAAATAATGTATTAATACCAGGTTAAGTTAGAAATAGCTAAACGTTTTAGAATGTGCTTTTATCCAGAAATGTGATCTAAACTCATAACGATCTCCACATCCTGCTGTTCAAAAAGACAAAAATTACTATATACTTAGAGTGACCAGATGTCCTGATTTTATAGGAGTCCTGATTTTGGGGCCTTTTTCTTACACAGGCTCCTATTACCCCCACCCTATCCCAATTTTTCACATTTGCTCTCTGGTCACCCTATATATACTAATAACAAGAGGCCAAGAAGTAAGTCAGGAATGACTCAGCTGAAGTTAGTGGCATTACATTGCTGCAAAACCAATGTGAGGAACAAACCTAAGTAAGTTGCTATTGTGTAAGCAATACCCCATGGAAAGGTTACATATATATTATTGTAACCCAGAAAGTATGTGCCATAAAAGTACATGGCCAGTAAGAATCGTATGTCAAAAGCAGACAATTTTATGGACGATCCCTTTTGTACATAAATCTTCTTTTGCAGAAACAGCTGAAGACAGTGGTCATTGATCAAAGTTTGAATAAACTTCTGAAGTTATTTCTCTTGGCTCCTTTCACAAATAAAGGAAAAACCCAAACCACATGAAATGCAACATTCACAAATATCTTCAGAGAAAGGTCCTGCCTGTGGTATATTTCAGGTGACAAAATTAATATATGCTCATTTGCAGGCCTTCTGCTGCTGAGAATGAGAGAAGAGTGTAGTAATGTGATTATGGTAATAATCAACAAGTCAGTCTGCTGCTTTTGTTGGCTGTAATTAACTTCTTGGAATGGCACAGTTGCTTTCTCTGTGCTCATCAGATAGTCCTGCCTTTTGTGTCCCTAGTCTGTAATTTCTCCTGCAAGGACTGCAACCTTCCAAGTGCATTACTACATGAATTCATTGCTGGAACAAAGGTTCGGTGGTAGAATAGAGATTGATATCTTTTGTTGTCAGACATTCAATACCATATAGCAATCCAATTACTTAAGCTGTTTCTATCAGTCTTATTACCGCTCACTATTGAGGCATGCTCTGAAGCTGGATAATTCTCTTGCAAGAATGTAGTGGAACAGATTAGGGCTTTAATGAGAAGGCTTTCTGGAGGCTGGGTCTCTTCTATTGTATATATTGGGATCTAGGAATCGTACCTAGGCAAAGGCCTGGATTCATTGTTGCAAAGAATGATCAAAGGGAGGGTTGAAATCTGCTTGAAGAAATTTTATGGGTTATAAAAAAAAAAAATTGGCAAGTGTCTGTTGTTGCCTATCTGATGAGAATCTATGGTGGACTGGGAAAAGGAAATTGCTTATTGGCATTCGTACTGTCGGATGGATATCTCAGCTTGTGTTTGAACTTCTCCTCCACTGTGCTACAGGTCAAATTCTGTGCTTAGCTGTAACATTTCAGGAATGCTGGCTGCACAAAATCAACATAAGACTTATTCTGTATACTGCTACCCAGAACAAATATTTGGAGAATAAGGTTTCTAACACGGGGAGGGGGTGGGGACTAGACTTTGGTGATAATACCAAAGACAATTGCACACAGGAGAGGAGTAACTGGATAAACGTCAGGGCTACATCAGCCTTCAGCATCCACATATTCCCCCAGGTTATCTGAGGGAAAACACAGGGTAATGGATCCCAATAGGCAGCAGAAGCTGGGGATCATAGAGCCTTGTAAACTTCAGGTAGGGGGCAGTATCAGTAACATTTTCGTGTGTGTGTGTGTGCGCGCGCACACACACTATTAAGGTTGAAAATTAAGCACTCAAAAGTCAGGCTATGCCAGAATTAAGGTCGCCCATGCAACCTTAATTTGGCCCCCTTGTGCATCTGCGTTATGGTACAGTCTTTAAAGACATGATCGCATACTTCACCCAACCAGCCTTTTCATACCTTCCAGCCTGATCTAAAGCTCATTGGCATCAGTGATGACATTGGTGTCAGCAGAGTGTGATATGGCTCGCCCGGGTGCTGTGAGTCTGTGGAGGATGACTAGTTAATGCTATAGAAAGTGGTTGGGATGAGATAACTGGGAATATACAGTGGATTGCTTTTATATTGCATATGTATATGTATGTATGTGTGTATAGTCTGATGTATGCATATAGTTGTAGCCCTGTCGGTCCCAGAATATGAGTGAGAGAAGGTGGGTGAAGTAATATCTTTTAGTGGGCCAACTTCTGTTGGTAAGAGAGATGCGCTTTTGAGCCACACAGAGCTCTTCTTTAGGTCTGGAAAAGGTACTAAGAGTGCCGTAGCTAAATACAAAATCCAACAGATACAGTTTGCCATTCAGGTAAAAGTTAAATGTATATTCATCAAATATCTAAATCAAGATATGATTTACATAAACACTCCAGATTCCCATTAGCCTTAGCAGCTATAGATGTCCAACAGTAAATTTTACTGTCCATGTAACACACACACTCGACTAGATCCTCAGCTGATGTAAATAAACATAACTCCATGATTTCCATGGGGCTACATTGATTTACGCTCGATGACATTCTGGCCCTTTATTCTTAACAAATGCATAAGTTAGTCACAACACAACCACCATACCTCTGATTCCCCCACTTTCCCCATTACATACTAGTTTTATTATCTTGATTTTAATATCTAAACTTCTCGTAAAGGATACTTACATGAAAAATGGTAGAGACAAGGTAGTTGAGGTAATATCTCTTATTGGACCAACTTCTGTTGGTGAGTGAGAGAAGCTTTCATACTTACACAGAGCACTTCTTCGGGTCTGGGAAAGGTACTGAGTGTTGCAGCTAAATAGGAGATCAAACAAGTTCCCAGGCTCATCTTTTGGAAGTGTGGTGCAGGTTTCCTTTGAGAATGAGAACTGATAGGTCAGCTATAGAGTGATGGCCTTGTGAAAAGTGTTCACCTGAATGGGGCGTTTTATCATTTTCCTGTGCAAGTCCATTGGAAGGCTTAGTGATTGTCTGGTTTCACTCATATAATTTTTGTTGGGGCGTTCAGTGCACTGGATGAGGTACATCACATGTTGTGACAGGTGTGTGTAGGACTAGGGTGACCAGACAGCAAGTGTGAAAAATTGGGACAGGGGGTAGGGGATAATAGGATCCTATATAAGAGAGAGACCCAAAAATCGGGGCTGTCCCTATAAAATCGGGCCATCTGGTCACCCTGTGTAGGACCTATGGATCTTGAATGGTGTGTTGTGGGGGATGTTGATCATTGTAACAGTGGAGAGATGTCTGCATGTTTTGCATCTGCTCTGGCAGGGTCTGGTGCTGCTTTGAGGTGCTGCCCTGGTCTATGGGGAGCTTGTTTCTCATGATGAGCTTAGGGGAGGTAGGTTGAAAGCCAGAAGAAGGGAGTTCAGGACAGTAAAACCTGCATAGTGCTTTCAAAAGGCAAGTCTAGGAGCTTAAATTCACAACTTTGCTAGAAACTAAAAATCAAGGTCTTAATAAAGACACTGGATTTATGGTTCATTATAACAATCTGTAACCCCTAACTCCCCTTTTTGTCCTATGACTTCAGGGATGTTAATGGGCCCCTTCACTTGGAATTGTCCATCAGAATATGTGCTAACTACTTATGCTAGCATATCTGTTTGATCTTGTATTTAGCTGTGACACCCTTAGTACCTTTACCAGACCTAAAGAGCTCTATGTAGCTTGAAAGCTTGTCTCTCACCGACCGCGTTGATCCAATAAAACATATTACCTCACCCATCTTGTGTCTCTAATAGCCTGGGACCGACATGGCTACAACCCTGCATACATGAAAAATGTTGTCATACACTTGCTGGCTGGCTGGAATTCTTTTTTTTTTTTGATGAAAGAATTTGTAGCTGTTTTTTGTAATTGTGTATGTTCAATAGGAAATGCATATTGTAAATAAAAATGTGTGTGTATGGACTTGCCTTTGAGATCTATCCATCTGTCCAAGTATGACGTTTGTGCTCATGTTTTGAGAATACTGAAAGCAGTGTTTGTAATTAAGGTGTGACACTCAGAAGAGCTGGGAAGAGGCTGAACTTTATTTTGTGGCTCCAACTGCCTATCATAACTTAGGGTTGAAAGTGTTTAATATCCCTGTTGCAAGACATGGGATGAGACCCAGTGACTCCAACAGCTTTTAGAGCATTAATTTTTGTGTGGGACGCAATATGCATTTCTTTACGTTTTTAAAGAGCTTGTTGGCTTATACGTGAGTAATGCAAGATTTAGGATGCCCTTAACTATTCACTACCTTGTTTTTCAGTACTTGTAAATGCTGTTATAAGTAACTATAACGACGATTTGGTAACTTTAACTGGCTTTTGAAATGAAGTTTTTTTGTTTCTTGGAATTTCCCAGCGTAATTTTTTACATATCTAACTTTTTCTTTTGCGTAAGTAATTGAAGATCTCAGAGCAGATCCTTAGCTGGTATCAGTCATCTTAGCTGCATTGATGTCAATGGAACTGTGTTAGGTGAAAATCTGACTCATTGGTGTTTAAAATCTGAAATACAATACCCTTCTGTTTATCCATGCTCTGAAGTGTCCCTAGCATCTGTTTTCCAGAAGCTGGGAATGGGCGACAGGAGATGGATCATTTGATGATTACCTGTTCTGTTCGTTCCCTCTAAAGCACCTGGCATTGGCCACAGTTGGAAGACAGGATACTGGGCTAGATGGACCATTAGTCTGACCCAATATGGCTGTTCTTATCCAAATGACCTGGGGGACAGCCAAAACTTTTGGATAACCAGTCATTTGAATAAATGGAAGTGCTCTTTTGAGCTTCAGTTTCATTGATAGAGAAATATGGGGAAGAAAGGGGATAATGCTGATGTACACTTTAATGCTTTTTATTTTATTAAAGTTATTTTTGAACTTTATTCAAATGTCAAAATTGTACTAACCACTGTGGACACAGCTTTGTTCTGAAATAGTTCTTTGTTAAACTGACTAATCACAGTTGCTAAGATGCTAACTGAGAAGTATTATCGGATGGTTAACATAGGACTCCATGGATGACACATGCTGGATTCAAGTAACTAAGTATTTTGGATAGAGGCCATTTGGCCAAATGGGAGTGTATTGAAAATGGATGGACAAGTTACCAGATTACATCAAAGGAGTGAGTAGAGCCCTACCTCATTAATTACACACTTAACAGATCTGCACATTTTGGCCAAGGATTACCCCAGTGGAAAAATATATATATAAAAGAGCACAAATAGCATCTAGCTATGTGTCTCCTCCTCCCAATAAAACCATGGACCCAAACACAACCACCTAACAACTTCCAGTGTGATCTCTATGGAACTGGTTGGTCAGCATACCTCCATCTTCCACAAAAACTGAGATAGCGAGGCAATGGCTAAAACAGGAAACCTAGATTATAATCCCAAACAGATTCATTTCCCCTCTGGATGCGACTACCTTCCTCATCCAATAAGGACTCAAGCCCCTTCCTATCTCTGTCATGCTTCTATCCTTAGTCAGCCCTTTTAACGCTTTCATGTGTCCTAACTCATGAAAATACAAAATATTTCAAATCCATCACCCCTCTCCAAACCCAGTTATGGTAGTTCTCTCTCCACCGTCTCCATTGGGTCAGAGGCATTCTCCCGTGGAGTCTAGATGGATGGAAGCAACCCTGACTCAGGGAGCATTCCACTATCCTGTTGTGGGGGAGGGGGCATCTGTTTTAAAGGATAAAAGGATCAGTGATAAGGCCCAGGTTTCAGGCATTATAAATGTAAATTGTACTCATTAGATTTCACCAGTGTTGTCAGTGCAACTACTCACATGTTTGGTGTTAGGAACATGCTTAAATGCTTTGATGGATCAAGTCTTTATTAAATTGAAGTAAACTAAATAAAGCATCCATAAAAATCAGTTAGTCCTCCCAATACGTCTGAGAGGAAGGTGAGCAGGCAGCAATTTCCCCATTTTACACAGGAGGAAAATGAGGCAGAGAAATCCAAGCAAATAATCCAAAGACAGAGAGTGAATAGCAAATCTGAGACAAAACCAAGTCTCTGGTTCTTGGCTCTGACTGCTACCTGGTGTGTTTCTATGTTTTTCGAGGTGGTAGTGCCATATGTTACATACATGTAACCTGTGCATTTTTATGATCAGCTTGGTAAGCAACTTAAAAGAGAGCAGCAAAATCCATAGCTGAAGTCCTTTTTATCATGCTCTTACAACCACTCGTGGGACAATGCTGTTGTGATGGTGGGGACACAATAATAAATACATCCAGGACTTGTTAAATGCAAATCTTTCCTTTGCTAGGAAAACAGATGAATAAATTCATATATTTGTAAAGGTCAGAAGGGACCCTTAGACCATCTATCTGACCTCATGTACAACACTGGCCTCAAAATTTTACCTAGCTTACCCTGTTACCTTATTTCCCACGGCCTGGTGGGTCAGGCCCTCAGCTCATGTAAATTGAGCTAGCTAAATTGATCTCAGTGGAGCTACTCTAATTTATATCAACTGAGGGCCTTGCTCAGAATTGTCTAATTACTTCATACAATAAAACCACGAGAGGCTAATCATTAAGAATTCTGGTTTTTTTTTCCACTGTGAAACGTAAAGTACCTGATGCATGTTCTTATTTCTCTTGTAATAACACAATCTGAAAGGTCACTGAAGACCTGACTGAAAGGAGGTACAGGCAAATCAATGTTTAACTTAGAAATATTTGTCAGTTAATCATCGCTCAGTAGGCACCAGAAAACAGGCAAGCCTAGCACTTGAGCAAGCTTGAACCAGGGACCTGAAACACACTTTGCAAACCCCCTCCCAAAGCAACCCTTCTGAGTTGCAGTGTCATTCCACTGTGTGTTAAATGGAGAAAAAACTCAAGAAACCCAAGAATCAATATATAACTGCACACTTCTCCTAGAATCATAGAATATTAGGGTTGGAAGGGACCTCAGGAGGCCATCTAGTCCAACCCCCTGCTCAAAGCAGGACCAATCCCGAACTAAATCATCCCAGCCAGGGTTTTGCCAAGCCTGACCTTAAAAACCTCTAAGGAAGGAGATTCCACTACCTCCCTAGGTAACCCATTCCGGTGCTTCACCACCCTCCTAGTGAAAAAGTTTTTCCTAATATCCAACCTAACCCCCCCCCTCTGCAACTTGAGACCATTACTCCTTGTTCTGTCATCAGGTACCACTGAGAACAGTCTAGATCCATCCTCTTTGGAACCCCCTTTCAGGTAGTTGAAAGTAGTTAGAGCAAACTTTTACAACGGACCTTCTGTAAAGTGAACAAACCCAAGCTCTGCCTCCGACTACCACTTAACCATATGCTTAAGTCCATCCCTTTTCAGGATGCCACATAAACATTTGCTTAATTTTCAGCATTTACATAAGCACCCTCTTTGAATACAGATGCTTTCCTGAATCATGGCCACAGACTATATTTCAGCTTTTTTATTAGTAGAGGCAATCTGTTTTTTTAGCAACTAGTTTGCCACTTTCTCCTTCAAAATCCTTCTGTTTTAGTATATTTTACTGAATGTACAGGTATGTTCCTGTGTGCACTCACCTGTTAATTTTCAAGGGGTATTTGAAGGTCTGTGGGTGTGCTATATGTTACCTATCTCCAGATTAGTAGAGTCCACTGTCTAAGGGCTCTGTTCTGCCAAGGTAGTTAAGTAGGTTGGTCTTGCAGAGAGAAGAGTTCTTTCCAGTACATTTACCTTGTTGATTAATCCTATAATCTGCTGAACACCTCCTGTGAGAGGCACTGATCGACCTGGATTGGGGAAGTCCAAGGGACCTGAGGATGCTCAATGCCAAAGCTATTGTAAATGCAGTAAGCGTAGGTGAGCAAAGCAGCTGGATTACATGCCCAGAAAACGAACAACTCAGTAGATGGTGATGATAATACTAATACTAATTTAAAAAAATGAACTAACTGCTGCAAGTAGCACACTGACTGCAGTGAAAGTGCTCAAATGGGTGACAAAATTGTCATATGGTGTGTGCTGGTTCCCCAGCTATGGTTTCATTTTGGCTCAGGGTGTCCTAAAAAGCATGACTTAGACAACTTGTTCATTTATTAATATGTTGGAAGTAATGCATTGTGGGTGGAGTGCTTAACCCATTATTACAAATAAAGGCCTGCTTGTGAATGAGCATGTGACTGAGTTCCTGCAAGAAACTCACTTTCAACAAATAAAGAATGGACGAATAAGCCTTTTGAATATGACAGTCTCCAGACATCCTTTATCTCTAGTGTGAAAGTGTCTCAGATAACAGGGAGAGAAAATTCTCCCTGTCCCAAAGGTATAAAGTGATGATATCCTTGGATGACCATTTAATATATTGAACGGATGAATGTGGTTATTGAAGGAATCCATCGTGCACCAGTTTGGTGTCAAATCTATATGTAATGAAACCATCCCTGAACAGTTTTCAGAGTGGTAACTGTGTTAGTCTGTATCAGCAAAAACAATGAGGATTACTTGTGGTACCTTAGAGACTAACAAATTAATTTTGGCATAAGCTTTTGTGGGCTAAAAACCACTTCATCAGATGCATGGAGTGAAAAATATAGTAAGCGGTATTCTTACTGTATACAAAAAGTAGTTTTCTCTCTGTTGATATTCACCCCTTCTTGTCAACTGTTGAGAATACGCCACTTCCACCTTGATTGAATTGGCTTCGTTAGCACTGACCGCCCCCTCACTTGGTAAGGCAAGTCCCATCTTTTCATGTGCTGTGATATATATTCTGCTTACTGTGCTTTTCACTCCATGCATCCAATGAAGTGGGTTTTAGCCCAAGAAAGCATATGCCCAAATAAATTTGTTACTCTCTAAGGTGCCACAAGGACTCATTGTTTTTGCATCTCTAAACAATGTAAGTGCTTGATCAAATTTGATCTGCAAGGGAAGCTCTTGATTGCACACAAGTATTACACATCATCATGCAGTTAGATTAAAGCATTTCTTTCCACAGCTGCTGTAGTTACTTGGCTATTTGATTTTGTTCATGGTCTGTAAACTGGTTGGAGAATGGTGGTTCATTCTGAATGTAGTTTCACTTGCACACACATGTATTAATTTGGGAAAAATCACTTCAAGTCCAAAAGCAAAAATTTAAGGTGCTCTTCAAGAACGGAGGGGATAATGTGGTGGAAAATATCAGCTTCAGGACTAGCTGCGGGATCTGTTGTTTTGCCTTCCCACTTGCTTTCATTTGGTAGATCTCAAGGTGCTGCTGCTTCTGACAGCACTGCGGTGCAGCCTGAGAGCAGAGAGGAGGCAGAAAAGGATGTGATATAGGGGTCAATGGACTATGGGAAGTGGCTCAGATATGACGGTGATGAGAGTGATACAAGAATAGATGAAGAAACATGCTTAGAGCTGCTAAACTTAAAGGAAGGCCTCCTGTGGCCTTATGGGGATGCTTTAGTTTATGTATGCACTTAGAAAACACATGCTGTAGCCAAAACACCAGACTTGGTCTGTGAAGAGCCAGGCGTGGCAGCTGGAAGACCTGGGGGTGCCACTCCAGTGAAAACCAATAAAGCCTTCCATTTGTTTTTACAGTTGTTTCATATGAGTACTACAGGGCCACACAATGAATGGTGCAGACACCTTACCGGTGTCCCAAGTGGGTAAAGAACAACAAAGGACCATTCTCTCAAACACATGGCTGTTTGAAGCTGGTGGTTATACTTGGTTAATTTGATTCCTTGACTTACTTACACCCACACTGATTAATGTAAATGAAGATACTGTCAGAGGTATAAACCCTTCTGCTTCAAGGCTTAAACCAACTACTAACTAATGGAGATTAGGAAGACATATTCCAGATGGGTAGATTATTCCATAACTGCCTGCTCAAAGTCTCTTGAACTTGGTACCGACCACTGTACAAAGCAGGTTGCTGGTTCTTCTTGCCCTCCTTTTCAGTGACCCCATTCCCTTCCTTTGTGTCTCTTTGGATATTCCCCTCCCATCAAACTCACCCAAGCAAATAACTCCTAGAATTAGCATGACACTTGCAAGCCATTCCCATTGTCCTTTCTGCCTGTGCATTGTATTCTTTCCCCCAACTCTTTCACATCCTGTTTCTTTAGATTGTAAGCTCATCAGGCCAAGGACTGTTTCTTAATCTGTTTTTGCAGTGCTTAGCACGGCAGGGCCCTGATCTTGATCGGGGTCCCTCAACGCTGCTGAAAGACAAATAAATGAAAGCTGCACCACTGGTCCGAACTAGAATGGCAGTCCCCTTGCTCCGTCGTGGCAGAAAGTATTTTTGTTGAAATCAGCACTTCCACAAGTGGTATAACATTTTGATTTGGTCTCATTGTAAACTATATCCAGAGTGTCTCCATGAAAGGGGAAAAGCAGATAAAAATTAGCTACCAAAGGCCTGATTTTCGGAGGTGTTAAGGATAGCTGATGTCAATGGGAGAAGATGCTCAATATGCAAACCTCACTGCCGTGACACTCCTGCCCTACACATCTTACTCATTTATATGACAAAACGCTGCACTGAGCAGTCACACCTCCAATGGCTAGGTCATATGCCCAGGGCTGGATGGTGAGTCAATAGATGCTTGTTAGCTGAGGGTGACGAGGGAACTAATTAAGGTGGATTTAATTTTAGTGGGCAAGGCTGAGAGAACAAACCTCACGCACTTGCTTAATGCACTACTGGAAGATGCTCAGTTACTATGGTAACCAGGGCTGTATAAGAACCAATATAGAAGAGAATAACATAGCCTGTGTACTACCATTCCTGTGAGGTTTATGAAGAAATTGTTTTGAGCCAGTACTACTGTTTCAAGTTTGCCTATCAAAATACCTGTGGGACAGACGATTCCCCCACTGGAATAGAGGGAGGGTGGGTACGAAGTGTCTCGGGAATGCCCTTTGCATGAGTGTGCTGGAATCTAGCATTACCTTTCTAGTCACATTAATTTTCCGTTTTCCAGCAGTATGTTTTCCATTCTGGTTAAACAAGTCTCCTTTCTCCAGTTTACTGCAGATTTGGGATTATAGTTATGTTTATTTTAAGTGTTCTCATTCAAATACCTAATGGATTTCTTCAACTTTCCTATCTAAAGCCAATACTTAAGCTTCAGTCAGACTTTGCTCTGAAAATTTACTTCTTAGTGCATTAATGAATATATCTCTGTACAATACCATTTCAGACAAGCTAGACAAGTCTTGCTCTTTCTACACCTATTTACCCAGCTGAAATATCAGGGCAGACTCTATCCTCACAGCACGTACCCTTTCTGTGCATCAAATGAAAATGCACCTAATGGTACTGCCAATCATTCTTGAATGACTATGAGCCTAATCTAAAACCCATTGAAGTCAATGGAAAGACTCCCATTGGGATGGGGGTTTATTTAGCAAAGGACAGTCCAGTTAAGTAAGATATATGGGCTAACATAGGAAGAAAGCTTTTTTCTGTTCCAGGAGAAAATAACTATTTTTCTTCTAACTTCTTTTTTGTTCATAGCACAGAAAATTATATATCTGTCATGTCACATTGCATGCTGTTATTGAGCATCTCTATACCATTCCTGTATTTCAATCTAGTCTAAAGGGTTACTGGAAGATTTCTAAAATACTGCTTTGGAACTTTGATGACTTGCTTTCGTGTATCTCATGAGGTATATGAACTGTAAAAGATGAAAAGTACTGTTCAATTAACTTCTGGGTGATAGCGAGAAAGCTAATGGAATAAATTAAACCTTCCATGTGGCCTATACAGAGCAAAGTTTCTCAGCATGAGGCAGTTCCAGTTTCAAACCGTAGGTCATTAGTTTATCTTCTGTAACAACTGAAAAGTGGCGAGAGCTGTCAGAAGAAGATGAATGAATTTGTCTCTTTGCAGTAAGGGAGTACCAAGTACCGGTACTTCCATTTTCCTCATAGAATCCTTTGGAAAGACTGTAAGATTTTAAAGTATAAGAAGTAAACCTAGTGGGGTAAAGAAAATAACCCACTTTACAGAACAAAAACATCTTCATTTTTAAAATGAAACTGTATGAAAATAAGATGGGTTTATTAACACAAATTCAGCAATCCTCAAGATTTTCCTTAGTTTAAAAAAAATCAAATATTCCTTCCATATGATAATGATTGATGCAATTATTTGACAATTTCTTATTACAGTGTATAATAGTTGTAGTAGCAGTAGGCTCAGATCAACAAATTTTAAGTCGATATGGTTTCAGATGGCCATTCCTTCACAATCTATTCCATTTGGCTAAAGATCTTAAATATGGAATGGCGACTTTATAATATTTAATGTACCCCTCTTTAATACACCTCTACCCTGATATAATGCAACCCGATATAACACGAATTCGGATATAACGCAGTAAAGCAGTGCTCCGGGGGGGGAGGGCAGGGCTGTGCACTCTGGTGGATCAAAGCAAGCTCGATATAACGTGGTAAGATTTTTTAGCTCCTGAGGACAGCGTTATATCGGGGTAGAGGTGTACATATAGCTATAGTTACATAGATTATCAGTCCAGAAGGAACTACTATGATCATCTAGTCTGACCTCCTGTATAACACAGGTCATAGGACTTCTCTGAATTAATTCGTGCTTGAAATAAAGCACATTTCTTAGCAAAAACATCCAATCTTGTTTGAAAAGTTTCCATCACTGAAGACTTCTCCACAATCCTAGGTCATTTGTTCCAATGGTTAATTACTCTCATTGTTAAAAATTTACACATTTGTTCTAGTCTGAATTTGACTAGCCTTAACTTCCAGCCAGTGGGTCTTGTTATACTCTTGTCTGCTAGATTGAAGAGCCTTCTATTATCTGTAGAATATCCAAATTATTTTAAAATCCTGTAAGTGATTTATTGCCATGTTTTATAATGAGCTCCAAAGAGTATTTTTCAAACCATTTATCCAAACAGGTGAAAAATGTGTCTGTCTGAAAAAGGAGGGAGGGGGGATTTGGGGGACACCTCCCCTTTTTTTCCCCGCACAATACAAAAATTTGAAAAATTTCTACCATTTCTATAGCTGGTTGAAAGATAAGGGAATCATTTTGCAAATATTTCATCAAATTGTTTCCCATTTTAAAAAATAGTGTTTTAATATGTAATTGAAATGCCAACATTTGAAAACATTAATGAACTTTTAACTCTAATTAATATGGCCCATGGGCAACACTGAATCAGGCCCATAGTTGCTTTCCTGTAGTTTGGTAGCATTCCAGTTTGGTAGTGTTTTGTCCCCACTTTGCAATGGTGGAAAGGCTCGGCCGTGCGAGACTGGAGCGCTCTAGCCCAATCCAGTGAAACACTTCAGCATCGACGTAACTTATATACATATATGTAAAAAGCATATTAACTTGAAATTCATTACTGTGTTTACAGTTCTACTTTCCCATGCTTGTTATAGTGGCATTTGTGAAAAGGCATTAATTCCAAAAAACCTGAGGCATTGCTACCAGTGCAGTGTCTGCTTGCTGGTACTGATTTGGAAGAAAGTTAATAAAATCTGCATGGAAACACTAGCCTCGCAGCTATTTTTTTGTTTTTAATTCCTAAAGGAAAGTCTGCTGCAGTCACTGCCCCAATCTATATAAAACACATATATAGACAGAGAGTAATGTTCCTACGTTCATTCAAACACAAGGATAAGAGCCGTTGGTTACGATATTGCAAAACAAAGTAGCTCTGATGTTCCTCAAAAATAGCTTTTACGAACAAAGGACTCACTAGCCCTGCTGATGGGAAAGTCATAATAACATTTTTTTTCCTGATCAGTTTCCATTCTTTGTGTGTGTGGCAGATGTCAATGAGGTTGAAAAGTGTCCATTTCCCAGCAGGATGCTGGCTGTTCCCAAAGTGCCTGGGCAGTTTATAGAGGCCCAAATATCTCCTAGTCTTAACTGAAGGATCTGTAGAGAAAGTATCCTGCAGGGTAGAGGCCTGCTGCCTTTGAATAGGGGGCAGCCAGCAGCACTACAGGCCACAGCAAGAGATGCCACGGCACCATCAGGAAACTTTGATTTATTATCTGAGAAATTCACCATCTATCTGCATATAGAGTTCAGAGAAGCCACTTCCGTAATGTGAAACTGAGACACCCATTATTTCCCACTTATTGCTACAAGCAAGAAAAATTGCTCCAACTGAGAAAGCTGGGCTTTCAGGACTCTGATTGCTATGCCTGAGTTTATAGGAATATTGAGGAGTGACTCTGTGAGCAGGTTTTTTGTTTGTTTTGTTTTTTAACCTATAAACTCCAGCCATTTTCACAGGTTTTTGCTAATTAATGCCACTTCTGTGGACATGAGTGCAGTTCTGCAGACAAGCTGCAACAAATGAGATTTTTATTGCTAGTGGAAAAGTCTAGGGAGTAATTAGCAGGTCCACAGAGATCTCTTGATTACAAGCATCTGTGTTAGTAATGGCCAAACCCAAAGATCACCAGGGGAAATGTTTAGGGATTTTCACCTGAGGGCACATTTATGTTGTCAGCTACAACCTTCAAACCGCAGTTGGACAAATGTGGGAAAATGTTTTGTGAAATGTTAAACAAATGAACCTGATGTTGAATTAGGAAAACTGGCTCTGCTTTGCTAAAAACTGTCCAGCAGCCAAGACTTGCAGATATAGTGCTGTGATATCTCATTAAACTTGATTTCACAGAGATACTTCTGTCCCAGTCAGTGCTGCATTCTAGTTGCACTGACTGCTTAAGATGCACTTAGAGTTGTAGCTTCTGCAATGAATAGGAAGAGGAAACACCAAGACCTAATATTAAAGAACATAAAACCAAAAAAACCTCACTTGACATCTCTTTTGAAATGGAATGCTGGGAAAAGAATTTTATCAACACGGGATTTATTAGTGCAGGCTGAAAAGTAACTTGGTGTGGGTCTTTGCTGCTATTGCTAAAGTCATTCAGAAGTAAATCATGGCTCTACCTGCTTTTTCAAACTCCAGGCTTTTTAAAGATCATCTGAAACCTTTTTGGTTTCAGTTTTAACCTGATAGGATTAAAAAAGTTATTACGTACTGATGTTGCAGTAGTGTGTAGGAGCCCCAGTCATTGACCAGGACCCTGGTGTGCTAAACACTGCACAAACACAGAACAAAAAGACAGTCCCTACCCTAAGAGCTCCACTCTGTAAAGGAGTAAGCAAATTGACCCGAACACAGTGGGAAAATGAGGCCAGACACAGGCATGGAATTAAGTGGCAGGCTGCAACTTTTATTAAAAACTTTACCTGCTCATCACCCATACTCTCGTATACGAGACAGTTAATTGGTTCCAGTGTGGGGTACAGGGCTCCTTCCCATATAACCCATAACTGGGGCCAGGGGTACAGGGCTCCTTACCATAGAATTCATAATGCAGTGTAGGGTCTCTGCAGCCTACCCCCCAGGATTAAGTTCTCTGAGTCCTTGCACCGTCCCACCCCCCCCATCCTGTAGGGGGACAGAGGGTGCAGCAGAATGGAGACCTTGACCTGTGAAGGCCACAAGGTCTCACCCTATCCTGTGAGTAGGGTGACCAGATAGAAACTGTGAAAAAACAGGACAGGGTGTGGAGGGTAACAGGTGCCTATAAGAAAAAGTCCCCCCAAATGGGACTGTCCCTGTAAAAACGGGACATCTGGTCACCCTACCTATGAGCCCAAGGTCCATCACCAAAATTCTAGGCCTTTTACCTCTGGGAACTGTTCATTTTATTCTGTTAACCACACTGGAACCTGATGAGTGGTAGTGAATACACAGCTCCACCTCAGTCAGGTACCATAGGTGTTCCTACTTAGCCCACTGTGGCTTGCAGGTGCTGTGAGGAAGGCAAAAAACTCCCTGGTCTTCTGCCAGTTGGCCTATGGGAGAAAAAAAAATTCTTCCTGACTAGAAGGTTAGACCCATTCCTAGTTCCCATTCCTAGTTCGAATGGGTATGGTGGGGCTGCTGGAATGGAGCTGAAAGAGACTCCATAGGGCCTCTGTGCTGGGCTAAATCCTTGGAGCTGGGGTACACTGGCCAGTCAGCACCCTTCTCCCCAGCTGGCCAATGGCCCAGAGACTCCCACGGGGAGGAGCTACCTAGTGTCCCTTGGCGAGTGTCTCCCTCCTTTGCTGCTGGGACTGTCCCCCTTCTCTGCCAGCCCCATCAATCTCCCCCACTCATTGAGGCAGGGGGGTGGCACATCTCAAAGTCTGCATATGGCCCAGCTTTTAAAATGCAAAGTTATCCTGTGGACACAGGCTTCCCTTTGCCAGGATCTCCAGTCTAACAGGCCAGCGTTCTTCATTGCAAGGCTTGCGAGCCAGTGGCGGCTTCCCTGGAACCTAAGCGTGGCTCCCTGTCGATCACACTCTCCAGCAGCAGTGGGGCTGCAGCTGAGGCAGGATCCCTGCCTGCCCCATCCCCATGGCATTCCTGGAAGTGGCAATGGGAGTTGTGGGGGTGGTGCCTGCAGAGAGGGGCAGCGCGCAGAGCCATGTGCCTCCCCAGGGGCCACACGGGTGCATTGGCCCCTTCTGGGAGCAGCCTGGGCCTGGGGCTGCCCTAAGTAAGTGCTGCTCCCTTCAATGGGCAGGTTCTGAATAGCTCTACAGCATAAATACCTAGATGTAAGACCAGGAGTAGCTATGCTGGACTAGCATTTCTCTTCCACCACCCAACTTGCAGCCTCCTGGGGCCAGTCTCCCATACTCTTTCCTGCCCCCCAAGTCCCTGTCCCAGCCCTTAGCCCTTCCCAGAGCCAGCCAAAAAAAAGAGAAAGGTATGTGGTTTAGAACAGTGGTTCTCAAAGCTGGTCCACTGCTTATTCAGGGAAAGACCCTGGTGGGCTGGGCCAGTTTTTTTTTACCTGCTGTGTCTGCAGGTTTGGCTGATTGCAGCTCCCACTGGCCGTCTTTCACAGCTCCAGGCCAATGGGGGCTGCGGGAAGGGCGGCCAGCACATCTCTCGGCCCTGCTGCTTTCCACAGCCCCCATTGACCTGGAGTGGCGAACCGCGGCCAGTGGGAACTGCAATCGGCCAAACCTGCGGACACGGCAGGTAAAAAAAAAACTGGCCCGGCCCGCCAGGGGCTTTCCCTGAACAAGCGATGGACTGGCTTTGAGAACCACTGGTTTAGAAGATGAAAACCAAACGTTTGAAGAAAAGTGGGCTGTAAAGGAGGAGCAGCCTCATACCCCTAAGGCTGGGAGGTGCTGCCACCACTGAAAATAGGAAACGTAGGGTAGTGGTGGTCGGAGACTCTCTGCTGAGGGGGACGGAGGCGCCCATCTGTCGCCCTGACATTTCATCTCGGGAGGTATGCTGCCTGCCGGGGGCCTGTATCCAAAATGTTATAGAGGCATTGTTGAGGATTATCCGGCCTTCTGACTACTACCCCATGCTACTCATCCATGTGGGCACAAATGATACTGCAAGGTGTGATGCTGAGCGGATCAAGAATGACTACAGGGCTCTGGAGTACGGGTGAAGGGGTTTGGAGCACAGGTGGTATTCTCTTCGATTCTTCCTGTCAAAGGTAGGGGCCTGGGCAGAGACAGATTGCATCCATTGAGGTTTCGCTTTTGCCTGGCTGTCATAAGATGGATATGTTCGCCAGGAGGGGCTTGGTTTCCTCGATCCACGGGCTGGCTATTCAATGGAAGAGGACTTTGCTAGGCAAAGATGCGCCGGTTTCACTTTATGAGGAGGGGATAAGACCCTATTTGCCACAGGAACTGTTGCTACCTTAGATTGAGGAGGCTTTCACTAGGTTCGTGGGGGACAGGTGGGCACAAGGGCCCACAGGTAAGTGGGGAACATGAGGACCTTGGGTAGATGGGTCAGAAACACGAGGGGCGTGGGCTTATAATGCAGAGTGAGATAAGGAGGGTCAGGGCAAAACTTAGGAAGGGCCAGATCAAACCCAGTTATCTTAGGTTTGCTTATACAAATGCGAGAAGTTTATGGGTATTACGCAGGAAGACTGGAAGTGCTTAATACATAATACCACTATGACATTGTTGGCATCAAATGAAACTGGTGGGGATACTATACTTTGATTTGCTGTTTGGTTATGGTGGGTTTAGATTTGTCAGGAAGGCATAGCGGGTGAAAAAGTGGGAGGTGTTGCTTTTTTTATTAAAATTGTACACACTTTTGGAACTGAGGGTTTTGGGGATGGGGACAGAGGGATGTGAAGTGTTGATGAGCTCTGGCGTTTCGGATAATCGGTGTGTAACAAAAGTGGTGATTGTCAATGCTAGGGGAGTACTACTTTACAGGCCATACCAGCCGGTGGATTTGAGGCTTTTTTTAAAACAACTACAAATTTCATCCAAGCCAAAGATTTGGTGGTGTATTGAGTGTGAACTTCAATATTCAGATATATGTGGGAAAAAATACAACACCGCGAAGGCCACATGAACTATCCATGCAGTCCTATAGGAGTTGCATTTGCAGACACTTTTATATTTCAGAAGGTTGAAAACTACTAGGGGGGAGCTGTTTCTAGATTTGAATTTTACAAATGGGAGGAACTCATTGAGGAATTTGAAAGTAGAGGAACGGCTGAGGTGAAAGTGATCATGAATCTTTAGAGTTTGCAATTCTAAGGAAGGGTCGAATGGGAGTACAGCAAATTAGAGGGACCATGGATTTCAGGAAGGCGGATTTTGGTATAGCTCGAGAGCTGATAGGTTACGGTCCCATGGGATCTCAAGACTTGAAGGGGGAAACAATAAACAATCTGAGGGGAGTTTGGGCAGTTTTTTCAAGAGGGGTACCCTTTAACGTGGCCCCAAAGCAATGCTATTTCCGATGGGTAGGAAGATAGAATTTGTGGCAATAGACACCTTGGCTTACACGATAGATCTTGGCATACTACAAATTAAAAGGAAGGTCATATTCATTAAATGAGGAAACTATGGTCAGTGTACAAAGGATGAATATAGGCAAACCACAAGGAATGCAGGGGCAAGATTTTAGAGGCAAATGCACAAAATGAACTTAAAACTAGACCTTGGGGAATACAGGGACAAGATAGACTTTTTTTATCATCATTTAGAGCAAGAGTAAGACAGGATCAGATGGTTAGGCCCACGTTGCTCGTGAGGGAGGAGAAACAGGTTAACAGGAACTTGGAAATGGCAGAGTGCTTTTGCACTTCTTTTGTCTGGTCTTCACTGAGAGTCTGAAGGAATGGTCCTAACAAAGTGAATTTGGGGGCTTTATGGGAAGGGGATAGTTTGAAGATCAATTTAAAAAAGAGCAAGTTAAAAATCACTTAAACATGTTAGATGCCTGCATATGTTCACCATGGGCTTGATGAATGCATCTTAGGAATACTCATGGAGTAATTAGAGGACGGTATCTAAGCCTCTAGCTATTCATCTTTGTGGATAGTCATGGGGATGTGGAGAGAATTCCAGAGACTGGGAAAGGGCATTTAGTTAGTGCCATTATAAAAGGTGTATAAAACAAACCGGAAAAACTACATGAACAGTTAGTTTAACTTTCTGTGCAGTGGAAGTAATGGTGCACAAGTAATTAAAGAAATCTCTGCAACACTTTGATGAGGTATGGTTAAGGTGATAGGTTTCATAGCCAGGCCATGGATTTGTTAAAGAACAAATTTGTCAAACAATCTGATGTTTCTTTGATAGGTAGGGAGACGAAGCGGTGATGTGAGTTATTACCTAGACTTTTAGTAAGGCATTTTGAATTACGGTCTTCGTATTGATTCTTATCGATAAACTAGTCAAATACAATATTAGATGGGGCTACTATTAAGGTGTTGTGGCATAACTGGTGGATTAACCGTAGTCAGAGCAGTAGTTATTACTGGCTCCCTCCCTGCTGGGAAGGTATAACAAGTGGGTTCCGGGAGGGCTCTGTTTTGGGAACAGGCTACTGCTCATATCTTCATCAACGACTTAGATGTTTGGCATAGAAGTATGTTATTAAGTTTGCGGATGATACCCAACTTGGGGAGGGATTGGGCAACTTGGCTTTGGGAGGACGGGGTTCAAATTTCAAAATGATTGGACAATTGGAGAATGTATTGAGGTAAACCTGCTTGATAGTTTCAATAAGACAATTTGCAAAGGCTCCTTTAGGAATGCCATCAGTTTCACACTTTACAGAATGTGGAAGAGGGATGTCTTGGGAAGGAGTCTGCAGAAAGGATCTGTTGGTCATAGTGAGCACACGCTATATGAGTAAACAGTGGTGATACTGTTGCAAAAAAGAACGTGATTTGGGATCTTAACGGTGTGTTTGTTAAACAAGACACGAAGAAGTCGTTCTTCCGCTTCTACTTGCGCTGGTGTTGGGCCTCACTGGAGTATTTGTGTCCAGTTTGGGACACGCATTTCAAGAAAGATGTGGTAGACTTGTAGCTGAATCCAGAGAAGCAGCAACAAGATGATTTAGGGTCTGAGAACATGGGACCTATTGAGGAGGGCTGGAAAGAACTTGGTTTATTTGTTTCGGAAAAAGAGCAGACTGAGAGGGGACATTGATTTAGCATGTTATTCAGGTATTAAAAGGGTGTTCTCAGGAGGAGGGAGAAATTTGTTTCACCTTAGCTCTAATGATTTAGAAAAGAAGCAATGGGCTTTTTTAAACTGCAAGCCGGTGAGATTTAGATTGGACATTAGGAAAACTTCCTAACTGTGAGGGTAGATTAAACACTGGAATAAATTTGCCTTAGGGAGGTTGTGGATCTCCATCTTCTGGATGATACTTTTAAGGAGTAGGTTAGATAAATGTCTATCAGGGATGGTCTAGACAGTATTTGGTCCTGCCATGAGGGCAGGGGACTGGACTCGATGACCTCTCAAGGTCCCTTCCAGTCCTAGAGTCTATGAATCTATGAGTTTTTCTTCATGCTTAATGAAACATGCATGAAGCCTGTTTGTTGAATTTGTCAGCAGACGTGTTCTGCTTTTAAGCACAGCAATTTAGAATGCCATTACACAACAGCTCATGCAAATTTCAGCAAAAATTACCCACCTGAAAGTAACCTAAGAAAAAGTAAAATTGAACAACTTACTGCTTCACTACAAGGCCCTCAAAAAATAATACAGAGATTGAGGTCTCTTGCAGAATGTTTGACAGAGGCATCTTTCAAAATCACATGGATTTTAGCAAGACATAAAAAAAGGCATTTACTGGTACAGAAATAATTAAAAGAGTGTTTTCTGGCTTCTGCGGGAATCCTGTATGCTGATTTCAATAACAAAAATGCAATCCTGAAGCAAATAAAAGGGCTGCAACTGTCAGACACAACCATAATGAGAAGGATGAAGGAAATCGGAAAAGAAATTCGACAACAGTTAACTGCAGATATTTTGGCAGTACCGTGTTTTAGCATAGCACCGGATGAAAGTACAGAGATATGTGACGTTTCACAATTACGTGTCTGGGTTCGTTTCCCCAAAGAATTATTATTCTGGGAAGAGCTGCTGTGTTTAATACCTTTAAAAGGTTGAACAAAAGGGGAAAACATTTTGACTGGCCTACTCGATTTTTTTGCTGAGAATAACTTGGACTGGACAAAGCTAACTTCTGTGTGTATAGACAGTGCACCAAATATGCGAGGGAAGGGGAATGGATTGATTGGCCCAACGAGGAAACGAAAGAAAATACTCAGTTTTGCCGTGTTTCATTGCATTATATACCAAGAAGCCCTTGTGCATAGACTAAAACATAGTGAAATGCAAAGCGTCATGCAATTGGTTGTAAAGGGATCAATTTTGTTGTTTCAAGAGCGCTGAATCCCTGGCAGTTTCGAGCATTACAGGAAGAATACAAGACAGAACATGGCGACCTAGTGATGCAGAATGAAGTGAGATGTTATCTCGTAGCAGAGTCCTTGACAGATTTTTGGGTCTCCTTCCTCAGATTTGTGAATTCTTTGAAAGTAAAAGGAAGAAGGAGAAAGACTTACAAAATCCAGAGTGGATAATTAAGCTGACACTTTTGACTGACATCACTTGCCATTTGAACGAGCTAAATCTCCTGTTGCAAGGGAAACAGAAACTTCCTACTAACATGCTGTGTGTCGTAACTGCTTTTCAAAACAAGATTACAACACGTTATTCATTCCCGACACACAGTTTGTTCACTTTCCAAAACTCAGAGCAGTCACCTCAGAAAATCCTGAGCTTTTGAAACACTTCAATTGCAATTCATTTGTACAAGTGCTGGGAGAATTGAGGGTGGAATTTGAGTCTTGCTTCAAAGATGTAATGGAGTACAAGGAATTTTTTAATTAAATTTTTTAATTTAATTGCAGACCCTTTCCACATATCAGTGACATCTCTGTCCCCAGTTATCACAGATATTTCTTCTGACCATGCTAAACTGGACAGTGAAATTGGGAAACTTCAGACAAATGACATCATGAAGTCTGAACTTAAGACAGGTCTTTATCATTTCTGGAACATGGTCCCTGATACACAGTACCCATCTCTGAAACATTGTGTGCAAAAAATGCTGTCATTTTTTGGTCACTACGTATACCTGCAAATCCACATTTTCAGCAATGAATATTGTGAGAAGAAAACAGAGGAACAAATTGACCAACGAACATTTGGACTGCCTTTCTAGGATTGCGATGACAGATTACAAATACTGCCTGAACAAAGTCAAGGAGGAACAGGCACACTTTCACTCAGGAGTGGTGGCAGGGTTTCTGGCGCCCTAAGCAGAATTCAGAGGGCTGCATTTTGTGTGCTCTCCATGAGGCACGCGGGAGTTCCGGTTCTGCTCCCATTGTGCCGCCGAAGAAGGACCCCCCACCGAAATGCCGCAGGCGACAGTGGCAGTCATTGAGCTGCTCAATTGCCTGCCGCTGTTTTCTGTGGCATGTTGGCAGAAGGTCCTTCTTCAGGGCACGATGGGAGTGGAACCGGAAGCTCTCGTGCACCCCGTGGGGAGCGCACAAAATGCCGCCCCCTGAATCCTGGTGCCCTAGGTGACTGCCTAGGGTCGCCTAATGGAAGCCCCAGCTCTGCTTTCACTCATCCAGTTTTTAAAGCAAGTTTTGCATTATTCTGCTCTTAAAAAGATTACTTGCATAGGTGCCTTTTTAATTCCATATATTTTCCTGGTTATCATTATATAAAAGGAGTATTGTTTTATTGGACCAGTAGACTTTGTTTTAGTGACACGAGTGGCTCTGTAACATTACATCATTAAGGAGTAGTAAGCAACGTGTTAATTTAGTAGTTGATGTGGCTCTCACATTGAAGGTTTTTTTGCCAAAGTGGCCCCCACTTCAAAAATAGTGAAGAGCATGTAATAGGCCACAGACTTAACTCCACCCCTCTCTGGAAAGAACTTAAGCACATGCTTAACACAAAGAAATGTTTTCCTTATTCACTGCCCAGCCAGATGCTCATGGCATAATAAACTGGTGGCTAGTGCCAGCTCTAAGGCTGTTCCTCAGTTCAAAACACTACATAAAGCAAGAGTATCTCCCTCTGGCTTTCAAGCCTGCCCATCTCCAGATATCTGGGCACTTGTCTACATGGCAGGTTACTGCATGCCAAGCCAAGGTTTGCAGCTACCACATACCAGCTTTCTGTGCTGCAGCTTACCACGTGGGCACTGCAGTGAAGGCCCTGGAGTGCTGTGTGGAAATCTAGTACACCCCTCCACTCTACTGGAGCAGTGACCATGTGGGATGTTACCATGTGGCAAGCTGGTGGGATGTGGATTCATGTTCTGACTTGCCATGCAGTAACTCGCCATGGAGACAAGGCCACACCCAGAAGAACATCGAGCACATCAATAGTTCTATTGGATAATGAAGCCATTAGTCAATTGTATGCCTCCTGTGCTCAGGTTCCGTGCTGGATGAGATGTTTACTGAGGCGTTTGTTACGTCTAGGATGTGGAATACGACTAGCAATTAAGCTTGTGAATACAATTTCCTTGGCTCATCAAAGTCCCTTACCATTTTTCAAATTATAGGCTCAGCCCACTGATCCCCCGCCCTTCAGCTGGGATTCTTCTCGGTGCAGAGGATTGATGATTAATCAGAGGAACTGAACCTTAGGAAAGGAGGAGAATCAGAATCTCTGAGGAGAATTGTCCTCAAATGGGTTTAGAGAGCGAGTATATGTATATTCCTGAAGCACCTAGTGCCAGATCCTGGCTGCCCCAGACATACCTCTCTGCCTTTATGTCGTCTGACATAGGCACTTATTAGAAAACTTGCATGTAGCTCAGGATGGACGTTTTAATACCCTGATTCTAGCCTCGTGAAAGCTCTCCACAGCAGGAAGAGCCCCAGATGGGCCTGCCCAGTGTATTTATGCTCACGTACCCCCTAACTAGTCAGTGGGAGTGATTTACTACGTTCCATAGATTGTGTGTCCCTAAAATCCCAAGAGACGGGCTCTCAGAATAGGTCCTGGTATCCTGAATGTGAGCACACAATAACGCTTGTTAACATTCATCCTACGGAAGGATTGGGAAGAATAGTTCAACTCATAAAAGTTTGTTGCAAACCAAAAGGTACAGATGGTATTTTTAGTGCTTGAGTGTGTTACCATGAAGTCTCTCAAACCCCAGGCTATTTATATTTATAATCCAGTTGGTTGTGAGCTCAGTCTCTAAAGATTCCATAATTTTCCTTAAATGTTTTGTGTGGTTAAAGGCATGAATGTGAAGCATGTAAATCTGTTCAGAAATGCGACATAAATTCCAGTAAATAAGGTACTTAAATATAAATGTTTGACTATTTTCTAATGAGTCGCATTCACAGGCCCTGCAGGGCTAATTAGGATCATAGATCTTATCTTGCCTCTATTTCACTAAAGCCAAGAGCCTCTCAGGAACTGAATCTACTCAGAAAGAGCAAATAAACTACTTTTAAATGGTCACAAACTGACCACGCTTTTCTGCCTCAGCTCACTGTCTGCCTTCAAACAAGAGGGATATCAAAGCTCTGAGATTACAAGACCTTTAAAACGCACATTTACATGTGGTCATATGCAAAATTTAAGATTTAGAGTAAGCCACCGAGGGAATGGTTAACGTAAGTACCCAGGCACACGCTGAATTAATGACACAGCAGGCCCAGCAGAAACACAAGGAAAACATGTAAACTTTCATCTATTATTAGCTGCTGTCGCCCCCACTCCAGAGCCCAAGGACACACGGTCATTAAAGTCTGTTCTTTTCCACTAGATCTTTTAATTGCCGCGTATACTAGAGCTGTACGAGCTCTGAACTGTAGCAAGTTTATATGCAAGACCCCTGGTTGGAATTTTCTTCCTTTGGTTGGTTGAATGATTAATAAAACAAACCAAAAAAGGATCTGTCGAAAGGGGGGCTCCCTCTCTGAGCGCATAAGCTTGAAGGCGTTGTTCCCGCTGCCTCCCAGCGATTTCACCAGGGGAGACAGAAGACTGCAAATAACTTTCATTGAATATTTATTTGCATTGTTGTATGAGAATTATTAATTATTTGTATGACAGTATGACCTAGTGGCCTCAGCTGAGATCAGGGCTCAACTGCGCTAGGTGCTGCACAAACAGCTAGAGACAGTAAATGTTTGTAGTCTAAATGGTCAAGACAGAGATTACATACTTAGACTGGGGCAGGGAACGTCTCTGCAGGAACACAGGTCTGGGAGGAACCTTATGGGCCATGAGTAGTTGTCTGCTGTGGCAAGCAACCACATCATATCACTCACTCACTCATGCCTGTCACCCCAATCGGGGTATGGGCCGCCAACCACAGATCTCCAGAGTCCTCTATCCTGGGCCATTCGCTCTAGCTGGTTCCAGGTATAGCCCATTTTTTTGCTATCAGCCTGAAGGTCGCGTCGCCAGGTNTGGTTCCAGGTATAGCCCATTTTTTTGCTATCAGCCTGAAGATCGCGTCGCCAGGTGTTTCTTGGACGGCCTCTTTTCCGCTTGCCTTGGGGGTTCCACCGCAGTGCCTGTCTGGTGATGTTAGTTGGCTGCTTGCGTAATGTATGTCCTATCCAACCCCACCTTCTCCTTCTGATTTCTTCCTCTGCTGGGAGTTGACAGGTCCTCTCCAAGAGGTGGATGTTACTGATGGTGTCTGGCCAGCGGATCTGATTAATTCATTTATGAAGCTGGGGTTTTTGTTCTGTGATTTTACATCATCTAGCACAATGGGGCCCTGTTTCATGACTGGGCCCCAACAAGCTACTGGAATGCAAACAATAGATGTAAGGGTTGCGGGATGGGGTAATAAAGAAAAGGGCTGTATGACTGAGAAAATTACAAAATTCAAAAGGTCATGTTTTATCTTTCACTGGGGGTTTCTTCTGGGCTGTGTTATGATTTGCTGTCATTACCTATTACATAAACAATCACAGTCGTCATGAAAAGGGAAGTTCTGGTCATCTTGCTCTGAGTAGTTATCCCACATTGTTTGTGGGTTTAACTAGAGAGACACATTCTTACTTTGTACAGGGATGACCAGGAGTATGTATATCCCTTTGCTCCTACTTGCGGGGCTGACCCAGTAAAACCTATTGGAAGGAGACCCTTGTTAAAACTCCCCCACCGCAGATGCTTCCGTGCCCAGTAATGGCCTATCCCTGAGGCTCATAAAAATACTTTGATGGGCAAATTGCTTTGCCTCGGGAATGAACCAGATTGCCCCCTATGGCAGGTGTTTTCTACAAACTCACAGGAGCTTCTCCCAGGACTCTGCCCCCAATCTCCCCTAGAAAGTCTTTATCCTCATTCCCGCCTCCTTCAAGCCACACACTGTGTTAACTCTACCAATAAAATCAGGATAGTTTTCAGCTGCAAAGGATAAACAATTCCAGCAGAGGCACTTCGTTGCCAAGTGGTGTTTTCTCCCTCTTTGGGTATAGTTGTGAGAAAGCATTTCTGTTTAAATGGAAGAAATGTGCAGCGATTTCTCTGCAGAGGATGTGTGCTAGCTTCTTGGGGTTTAATCAGTCTAGGCAGTCCATTTAATGGGAGCACCTTTTTAATGGATTGGCAGCGTCTCCTGGCATGGCTCTGAATACTTCCTGCCAGGTGCTGCGTGCCTCTACTGTCTCTTGCCGGAGCAGGCCCTTTAACTGTGTTATGATAAAAAGGAAGTTTTACCACAGACACAAAAAAGCCCCATGACTCACTTGAGGCTATGTAGGTGGAACCGGAGCCATTTCTGCAAGGCCTTCTTTAGAATTTATGGGGCCCTATGCAGTATTAATAAACTGCTGCCCCTATACTCCACTGAAGGTGGTCCCAAGCCAGTGCTGCTGACCCCAGTGAGTCGAGGGGGCACAGCCACTACCTGTGCTCGTGGACCCCCAGAACTCCCCCACCATTACTGACACACACTTTAAGTCCAGTCCCCTCCCCCGCCCTCCGCTTCCCCTCCCGGCCGCTGACTCATGGAAGTTTCGCTCCTCTTGTCCTGGACCCTGCCCAGCCCTCGATGAAGACTAAGCAGTGCAGGCAGGCAGAGTCCAGGGAGAGACTCCGCTCTGGCTCCGGGCGGCAGTGGGCTGGGTCGCCACACCGCCTGTGACTGGCCACGGTGCTCTGGGATCCCTGGGGCTGGGGCAGCAGAGTCAGAAGCTGGAGCCCTCAGCCGCCTGGCTGAGGAGGGAGGGAAGGACGGGGCAGGGTTGGGGACGGGCAGAAGCCCACCGACCCAGCATAGGGGAGGGGCCGGAGAAGAGAGAGTTCCAGCTGCAGCCAGCAAGGGGAACGGGACCCCAAATTTTCAGGTGCCCTACACAGCTTCGTATGCTGTGTGTGCCTAAGGATGGCCCTGCTTTTCTGGTACCATGTGTGACAATCCTGAAGAGTGATGCATTGTGAGGTGTCTACAAGGAACCAGTGGCAGAGCTCAGGGGGGTAGGGGAGGAATGGAGAGGGAGAATTGTTAAAAGATAAATTGACACTTAAGTTGTCTCCATTTCCTGTTTAGTGGTAACATATGACTCAGTTTGTGGTCCCTGTTAACTTGGGGAAAGCTTGGTTGAATCCAAACTCTTCACTGTGTATGAGCACATATGTACAGATGCACATATCTGTATCACCTTTTTTTCCCCACTTTTAAACCCAAACCTTTCCAATTTTGAGATCTTTTCTTTACAGACTGAAGGCTAAATCCTGCTCCCCTTACTCAGATGAACAGCCCCACTGGAGGCAGCAGAAGCATTCACATGAATTCAGCACGTAGGATTTGGCCCTAAGGCTTGTTAACTCTCTTTTCACCATTGACAGATATGTTCCTGGAGGGGTTTGTTGACCAGATGAATGGCACAATACGGGAGATCTGGCATAGGACTTGCCAGATGGGATCTATCCCAAGGTCCATCTAGCCCAGCACCCTGTCTCTGACGGTGGCCAGCACCAGATGCTTTAGAGGAAGGCATGAGAACCTGACAGTAGGCAGATGTGGGATATTTGCCTCCCATATAGGTGTCAACCTGATCTCTAATAGTGCATATCAATATATTCTCCCACAGTGAAGTGCTTAGACATTGCCCTAGGCAATCCAACAACTCTGTGACTTTTCATGGGGCTACTGACACTGGTCTTCCTTATAAAGTCCTTTGAGATCTACAGATGAAAAGTGCTAAATAAGAGCTAGGTATTATTATTATCATTCTGTTGCAAAAAATAAAATAAAAATAAACTCTAATGCACTTTTAGGTTGCTTTAACAGAGGCATAACATGCAAGTCATGAGAGGTGATAATACTGCTCTACTCAAAATGCTGGTTAGGTCTCAGCTGTAGTACTGTGTCCAGTTTTGGTCACTGCTGTATAGAAAGGATGTAGGGAAACTGGAAAGGATCCATAGGCGAGTGACAAAGATGATCAAAGGAATGGAATGCAAGCCATGAGAGCAAAGGCAGAAGGAATAGAGTATGTTTAGTTTGGAAAAGAGGAGATTGAGGGGGGACATGATAGTGATCTTCAAATACTTGAAAGGCTGCCATAAAAAAGATGGAAAAAATGTTCTCTTTTGCTACAAAGGGCAGGAGAAGAGGCAATGGGTTCAAACTACAGCACAGCAGATTTAGATTAAATCTCAGGAAAAGCTTCCTAACTCTAAGAACAGTAGGACAATGGCACAGACTGTCTCAGGAGTTTGTGGAAGCTCCTTCGCTGGAGGTTTTCTAAGGGAGGCTGGATAGCCCTCTGTCTTGGATGGTTCAAACACAACAAATCCTGCATGTTGTCAGGAGGCTAGACTAGATGATGCTTGCTGTCCCTTCTAACCCTATGGTTCTATTATATTGCATCTGCTGGTAAATCAAGGAAAATCCACTATCCTCTAAATTACTGTTCTCTTGCATTATAAAGAATATTCCTAAAGGAGGCAAGAGGTATCATTGCGAGGTGGTTCAAAATGCCAATATGGAAGTTTATACCCAGGATTGGCAGAGATGCAAAGTGCCACTTTACTTTATTTTTAACTTGAGTGTATTTTGCCGAATGGTAAATGCATAGAAGCAAGGAAAGAATGCAGAACTAAAACAGCTGTTTGACTAAAAGGTACAAAGTGTTAGGACATGAATTATTCTGTGTGGATCTGCACGCTGAAGGAATCTCGACCATCTAACTCCAGTGCAGACGTCATTAGTCAACACTTTAACTGGTGATTCTAGTATAATCATATACACTGCTCCTTTCCCCTAGGGATTCCAGCACTATCCCCGCTGTACACCAGTGCTAGGAGTTTGTTAAGGATATTGGATATTGCTAGCATTTCTCTGCAACCTGTAGACTATACAGCAGGACAAGATTAGTGAGTTGAAGTATGTATCCTGTGCTATCATTAGCTCTTTAAGTCTGATAACAGGACTGGCATACTTTGATTCAGAGGAAAAAGACAGTGATCAAAAAGACAATGATCAGATCAACTCTGGGGCTTCATTCTCCTGACACAAGATATTATGAATAACTCCTACTGAAGCCAATAAATTCCTACTACCCCACTGTGGGAGATGCATTGAAGTGAATAGGGAATTATGGTATTTGTATCCTGCAGTAGGAGAATGAACCTCCTGGAAAACTGCAAAAGTTCCTCCTTTCCATAGGCAATCAGCTTGTATGTTACTGGTATTAACGTACTCTAGCATTTATAGGAGCTTTGCCATTATTATTTTTAAGAGGATCCATACGTTTCTTATCTTGGCTTCTTAATATAAAGGTGACTCTGGTGTCAATAGTGAAATAATTTCAAAATATGAATTTCCTGGTTTTAACATTGCCCTTTGTGACCCACTTGGTGCCTTTAGTGCCTCCTACTCCTGACTTTCAGTACTACGTCCTCTCCTACCAAAGCTTCTGTCCTAAGAATTTCACCCGTTGCTCATGAGAACTTCAACCTCTGGATAAATACATAATTTGGGTCAGGTCTTCAGAACACAGCAGTCTGTATTCCATGTTGCTTTTGGAACATGCCCAAGTCTCATACCACGATAGCTGATGGAAGAAATGGAGAAATGTAACTTGACATGCTGGCTTAGGGTGACAAAAATAAGCAGACAGATTCATTGGCTAAGCTTGCCCTATAAGGGAAATAAATGGGGTTTGGATTGGCAATGGGTAAAACAAATGCAACATCACAATGCATGTTCCAATATGGTTTAAAAATAATTTGACTATCTTAGACAAGAGCCACAGGCTGTTGTCGCAAGCTGAGGTCTCCTGGCTGCTTCTTCCAGGAGCAAACAGCGCATCAGAAAGCAGAGGCCTTTTGATTCTGAGCTTCTCACCCGCAGTCACCTTCTCGTGAGACTAGGGTGCTGGTGGTGGCCTCATTATCTTTCTCATAGCCATCCTTCTTCCCTAGCCTCTGGCTTTCCCTTCCTGCCTGCTTGGCCTAGCTGCTTTGACCTCCCAGACACTTAACTCTTTCTCACATGGTCTCTTGAATCCTGACAAGGAGCATAAAAAAGGAAGAGAATTGAGGTTGGACTCTTGTCAAGTGGTTCCCAAGTAATGGGTTTTATGTTGCATCATGGCCGTAAGTAGATTTTTAAATGCTAACAACTCAAATCAGTTTGAAAAGAAATTAGTAGAGATGCCCAACAAAATCTTTAGGATAAAATGTTTAACTTTTCATGCCATCAAGAGAGATCAGGCTTGGTTAAATATACTCACGTTAGCAGGTGCTTTTGACAATGCCCATATCTCTCCCACACTTGCATGTTATCAGGCTTTGTCTAATGGTACCACTTTCTTTTTTTCTCTACCAGACCTTCTGAAAGGAAGAGAGTGGAGAGTGAATGGTCAGATGCTCAGAACTGGCTTTTGGGTCTTGCAAAACCTGTGTCCAAGAGGAATCCTCAGCTAGTAATGGGGAGGTGAGGGAATTTTGCAGGACAGTTGTTGATTTTGGCCCAAGTCATGCACTGAGAGCCATGGGGATGGGTCTCTGCTGTTGAAATAATGAAGTCATCAGTGCAGCATCCAGGCTCTAATGTGGGGCTTTGAGCTCTATGGCTGCCTGAGAGTATGTCTACATTGCAATAAAAACCCCACAGCATTGAGTCTCAGAGCCCTGGTCAACTGACTTCGACTCCTGGGGCTCAGGTTGTGAGGCTAAAAAGTAGCAATGTAGATGTGCGGGCTCAGGCTGGAGCCTGAGCTCTGAGACCTGCTCCTCTGGTTTCAGAGCCTGGGCTCCAGCCCAAGCCAGTACGTCTACACTGCAATTTTTGGCCACACAAGCCAGATTCAGCTGACGCTGGGAAAAAAATGGAAAGCAAAGCAATGTTGATGTCAAAGAACAAGTTGCTTACTGCTATAAAAATATTTGCACAATCATAAAGGTGCCCTGTGTCTTCCTGCACTGGCCAAAGTATTATGACCTAAAAAACCACCACTGCATCATGAAAAACCAAACCAAAACTGAACAGAAGTCAGAACTATGGGCCAAATCATCAGCTGGTATAAACAGCCATAGTACCATCATTTTTCTGTTGCAGACTCTTCAGTGGAGCTGTGCCTGTGTTCTACCAGCTGGGCACAAGGGCCTATGTCTTTAAGTAAAGTACACAGTAAATGGAACAGCGAGATGCTTTTGCATGTGCTTTTTCTTATGTTAATATTATTTTGCTTTGTCCAGTCTTTCCCCCTGTTGCTGTGCAGGATTCTCAAACTGCAGTTATGGAATCCAACAGTATCTAATCAATTTGACAGATATTGACTCCACTGTATTCTCCTCTATTGTCAAAAGCTCGTAGAAAAATGACACGGTATTGAACAGCATCCAGAATTATTAGCACAAAGAAAATTTCAATGTTCTGCCATATTGAGAGTCTTACAACTGATGTTAATTTTCAGCTCAAATACTAAAAAGCTAAGGCCAGAGTCTCAGCTTGTGTAACTCCATGAAGTGCCAAAAACTTTGGTGGTGCTACACAGATTTACACCATCGGGGGTGTTGGCCCCAACAATTTATAAATTGAGATCAATACTCCTACTATGAACAAAATGAGTGCAATTTTTTTTTTTAATTCTGGGTAGGGGATGGATTTTGAGAGACAGCTCACTTATACTTTCCTTCTCTGTATCAGCCAATCAAGTTATATTATGGATTCATAGAACTGAAGGCCAGAAGAGACCATTAGATGATCTAGCCCAGTGGTTCTCAACCAGGGATATGTGTATCACTGGGGGTACGCAGAGGTCTTCCATGGGGTACATCAACTCATCTAGATATTTGCCTAGTTTTACAACAGGCTGCATAAAAAGCGCTAGTGAACTCAGTACAAACTATAATTTCATGCAGACAATGAATTGTTTATACTGCTCTATAGACTATACACTGAAATGGAAGTACAATATTTATATTTCAGTTGATTTTATTTTATAATTAGACAGTAAAAATGAGAAAGCCAGCAATTTTTCAATAATAGCATGCTGTGACAGTTCTGTATTTTTATGTCTGATTCTGTAAGCAAGTCGTTCTTAAGTGAGGTAAAACTTGTGGGGAGGGGTACACAAGACAAATCAGACTCCTGAAAAAGGTACAATAGTCTGGAAAGGTTGAGAACCACTGATCTAGTCTGTCCTCCCGTATAACACAGGTCATTACATTTCACCCAGTTACCTCTGTATTGAGTCCAGTACCTCATTTTTGGCTAAAGCATCTTCCAAAAAGTCTTCCAGTCTTGATCTGAAGATGTTAAGAGATGGAGAATCCACCACTTTCCTTCATCACTGAGCTATTTCTAATTTGAAATTTGTCTGGCTTCAGCTTCCAGCCATTGATTCTTGTTATGCCTTTCTCAGTTAGATTAAAGAGCCTGTTAGTACCTGGTATTTTCGTCCTATGAAGATACCTATTCACTGTGAATCATCTCTTGTTCTTCTTTTAGATAAGCTAAACAGGTGGGCCAAGTTGCATTATGGGTATAACAGAAGGGAAGCATTTTAAGGTAAGCTGGGAGCACAGTTAGTGTAGCCAAATGGTGGTAATATCTGGAACATTGTAAGTGTAATGTGGTTGAGTGATGGCATTGGGGTCACTCTATGTAAAGAATGAGTGGTTTTATTGCATAGATGGCATAGTTGATTGGTGAGGTCAGGAGATTGTAGGCAGAGTGGGAGATTCCTGGTAACGAATGGAGAACAGGCCTTGAATCTGGTGAACTTAGAAGTGGAAAACAAAAGTTACGGGATCCCTGAAACTCTTAATTGTACAGTAGGTTAAAGCAAATATTTTAAAGGGGTGGTTGTATGCTGCAGTTAGCAAATGGATTGGTTGGTTTGAGTTGTCAGGAGCTACCATAAATTACACTTTTCTATTCCGAGAAGTTCCAGTTAATGTGAATTACATGACGAGACATACTAACAGTGGAGATAGCCCATAGGTACACAGTTTGAATCAGGATCAGAAAGGCATCATTGTGCTGGGGATATTCACACCCAGGGCTTTGATCTGGGCACATTCCTACCCAACACAGTGTCTTTTACTTTACCGCAGTTCACAAAGAAAATATTGAGAGTAAAGATCCCTAAATATTGGTCAGCTAGATAGAGTCAAATCCTCCCATGAAACTCAATGGAAGCTTTACTATTGACTTCAATGGGAGCTAAATTGGGCCCTTTGGAATGTGCATATTTTAATTAATATGAAAATGGGAGTTGGACATCCAGATTCATTAGGCAGCTTTGAAAATCTTGGCCTAAATATTTACGTTTTAATGCAAAGCTTTTATGTGTGGAGCTCCTTCTGTGACTCTCCACCTTTAAATGCAATGAAAATGACCGGATTGACCTCAAAACACATTTTTAACAGCAGCTAGTGCCCAATATAGAGCATATTTTGGAACTCAGTTTTTGGGGTGCTTGACCACAGAAGAAAGTACCCATGTGAATGCTTAGCACTCTCGCTAGCTCTGTCCAGTCGGCCCATTTCTTCAAAGAGTAAAGAGTGCTGAACTCAGTAACATGAAAATACCCCTTCCCTCTCTCTCCCCCCATTTTAACATCACTGCTGGATTTTAAGTTGATCATAATGTTTCTTGTCTTGTGCTGTATGGTTAGAATATTAACTTAAATCGGCTGAATAATATTTGTTATTCCTCTGTTAAAATGTGGAAACTCAAACTTGTTCTTTGTGATAGTCCAGGACTAAAACTAAAACTTTTGATGCTGGTGGAGAATGTGATCATTTGCAAGTGGGTGGCCTTCAAAGGATGAAGTTTTTCTTTCAAACATACCTCGCATGCAGCTATGAAGGGATACTAAGCCATTTTAGAGAACAAGACTCTTTGAGTCTTATGAGTAATGCAACAAATAGCAGTTCAGGTTGTGTGCCCACCTGAAATGCCACTCTTTTAGGAAAAGTTGGTGTTGTTAAAAAGGGGCTCAGGAAGTTGTTTGGGTCAAAATTAGCACCTAGAAATATATTTTGGTTTTCTTTTAGTGTCTAGTCAAAGCAGGCTTTGCCAGGGTTGAGTTGAATTGTTTGCCAGCTGGCTGTTTGAAAGGTAGACTGTCTCTCACAAAATTAGTGGAGTATCTCCTTAAAGGATTAACTAAAATGTCCCCTCTTTTGCAGTAAATTAAATAGTTCTTTTTTGTGTGTTTTAACACTATGCGTTTTATAGCAAAATAGTCTCTGGTAGCTGTGGTCAGCTGCATGCGAACTGGACCCATTCCTTTTCTGAAAGTAAAATCAAGTGTGGAAAGGAGATGCTGAGTGGGGGCACTGGGTCCATTGACAGTTGATTGTTAATGACTTTTTAAGGGAGTACAGAGCTGAGTGGTGGTTTGGCCAGTTTTGACACCGACAAGTTCACCAATTATCACCCTGTTCCTAATCTTCCTTCTTCATAGGTGACTGGGAATATTGTACTGAAGGAGCATTGGTGTCATCCTCAAGGCTTTGACTTCATTGACCCCTCTCAGTCTGGCTAACTGCCCAGACACGGAACGATGCCTCATCATCACTGGTTGATGATTTCCTTGCAATGACCAGAGGCTGTGTCTATGCTGATTCCTTGGTACCATAGACCATGAGGTTTTGCTGAGATGGTTACAAGCCCTGGCTGGGACAGTTCTTTGGTTCGTTGACTCTTGAGTAGTTCCGTTCTTTCCTCTCAAAGAGAACTCCAGAAGGTATTCAAGGCATCTATGGAATATAATGAGCATGTGGTGCCATCTGTGTGCAGATGATGCAGCTCAGTGGCTTTTTTTCCAAGTTTAGACGGTGTGGACTCTCTGCCACGGCATAGAGGAGAGCAAAGGGGCTGAGGATTAATTCTGGAGATGAAGCTGACAGGTTTGGGGGAGCATTTGAAAATTTTGATATTCTACTCCCAGCTTTGAGCTGGTTTACCTACCCTTTGTCAAGAGAGTTTGTAATTTGCGAGTACTTCTGGATCCCCCACTGCTCATGGTTATCAGCACCCTTTTGCACCTGCATTTGTCTAGAATGATTGTGATCACGTGTTCCTGATGGGAAACTTCTCACAATTATTCATGTCTTGGTGACCACTAGATGGAATATACTGTAATATACACTCTGTGAAGTTACCCAGGCTAAATATTCTATTGTAGAATGGGACTGGTTACTTTCTTTGTGGTTCTAGCTATAGGATACATATTATACTGGTTCTTTGAAAATTACATTGGCTTCTTCCTGGGTTCCTTGATGCTGATGGTCCATGAAGAAATATGTGGGCTGATTTCCTGACACCACTTCTTGTCCTGTAGTGTGTCATAACAGCTGAGATCACAGGGTTGGTGATGCTGCACAGAGTGCTGCTAACAATCCCTAGACTCATGTACCTTTGAGTTGGAGACAATCTCATGTTTGGGCCCTCCATTCCGAAATCTGTTTCCTCCGTTACCTGGGTTTTTTAACCTTTGGGCATGGAACCTATGTTCTCCATGGCACAATGGGGTCAAAATCTGTAACAGCAACTTCTAAATGCTACAACTACATTAGCAGCAAAGAGTCCTGTGGCACCTTATAGACTAACAGACGTTTTGGAGCATGAGCTTTCATGGGTGAATACCCACTTTGTTGGATGTAATACATCAGTTTGGGATTCTATCACCATGAAATATCCCTGGGTCCCATCCCCTGCTCCCATGAAAATGTACACAGCTATAGGGTAGAGTTGAAAATATTCACTTCCCTAACATTTGTTGATGATTATATTTGACCATGATTATTTTTAAGGATGGAAGTTTTTGCTATGCTCTCTGGGTAGGAAGACCACCTTTGTTGGATAAGCAAACACCATTTCCCTTAGCATACGTATTTTTCTCTCAAGTATGCATCTCTACTGCCCTCAAATATACAGTGCAATTACCATCTGCTTCAGTGCAAAGTTGAAAATGGTACTTATCAGTTTAAATACATTGCAATACATCTTTGGTTTTCTGAAATCCGTTCATCAAACTCTTTACATGTACAATTGAAATTAACTTTAATTTGAAGCTCATCCTTACCAGAATCAATATTTAGCAGGTTTCTGCAATCTGTCAAAGTCTCTTTACAGAAGGAAAATATTCTTTCCACTGCTGCATTTGAGATAGGAACCGACAATAAATTCCATACATTTTAAGAAATTGGGGGAAGAAGGAGCTGGCTACCTTGTTTCAAAGCCTACGCCTTCCCCTGCACACTGTACTCATGGAACTTTATTTGAAATAAAACGTACTAGTGTCCAGATGTGGCTTGGATTTGCTGTTTACTTAGACATTAACAAACCCTTCCCTTTCCCGATATTTTCGAAATTCTTTCTAGCATTTCCTTTCCTGTGTTACAAGTGCAAAAACGGAGGTCTGAGATGGAGAAACTTCTGAATATTTAATAACGTTTTAACAAAATCTCAAACAAGAAGCTACATCCATGATTTTTATTTCCGATGTGCAGTTCCATGCAGCCTTGGGAGAAACACAAAAGGAGGAGAACCTTTTAAGCTTTGTGGTGAGTTTTGGTTAGGTGCCTACATTTCATTGGAAGTTAATGGGAGTTAGGCACCTAAATGTCTTAAGCCCTTTTGAAAATGGGATTTAAGCTCCTAAATCAATTGGGGACTGTGGAGTATTTTATCTCTAGACTATTCTGGGGTCTGTGTGTGTGGGGTAGGCGAAAGAGTGATTTCACATTGGTAAAAAATGGAAGATTGGTCCTAGAATGGTTAAATATGGTAGTTTTATCTTTTATGTTGGATTAATAGTGAAAAATGGATATTTTATCAGCTTATCAGGTCAGAATCTTATTTGCATGAAGAGCTTGTGTATGCAGGGAAATTGACCGGAATGGGTGTTGTGGATAAGCTGTTCCAGAATATCTCCCCACAGTCACTCTTACACTAAATCAGAAAAAGGCGCTCTTATTCCTGAGCAAGAGTATCCCCATTGTAAAATAGCTTATTCTGCAATAGCTATTCTGATCAATTTCCCTGTGTAGGCAAACCTTAATCCTCTTCACCCTACTTTGGCAGTGAGACGGGGCTTTAGAATGAGCATCGGTTTCATTTACCTTCACATTAAGGCCCCTTTTTAGCACCAGAGCAGTATGAAGTGGCCCAGCTGTAAATGAGAATTGAGTTGTAAATATCATCCAAGAAGCCAAAGCACTCAAAAAACGTAGCTATCATGGCAACGAGACTGCTATGAAAACACAGGACACAGAAAATAGTTTCTGCCCATAATGTTTATCTTTGCCATTCAGTATATCACAGATATACATACAACAGGGAAATTAGCGTGGCATTCTGACTCTATCACATCAATATATTTTTAAAAATCTATAATGAAAATCTTATGGGCCAGATTCTCATGTTTGCTGAGGCCCCTTTCACATTGTCCTGGCAGTCTGAATGTAATTTATGCCCACTTTAAAGCTCCTTTGCATTGCTAGAGCAGTGTGACATTGCCATAGTGAAAATTAGAATCAGAGCTTACTCTGTCTACGAAATCAAATAAGCTTTTGATTAAAAATGGCAGTATTTTAGCACTAATGCTTCACATGAGTTAAATACCATTGTGGCTTTCTGTAAATTTACTTTAGAATGACTGCATAAGAACTAACAGTACATCTGCCATCCACTTTTCAGGGTCATGAAATAACTCAAGTCCTGTGCCAGTCTTGATTACTGCAGATTTTTCACAGCAAACTTCAGAGCTAAGTGAAGGAGAATGCACTGGAAACACCTTGACTCTGTTATTAAAATCTGACTGATCCTGGACTGAACAAAATTTCAAAAATGTTCTCTTGCTTCCAAAGTACATATATCACAACGAGCTCTGCTAAAGATCTGACAGATAATTCTGAGGACCAAAGCTTGAATTTAGCTAACTTTATCTAGCCATGCTGGTTCGTAAAGTGCTGAAATCTGCCTAAATCTATCCAAAGCATTAGCACCTTTCTTTTCAAGTGTCCACATTAAAAGAAACAGCTGTGAATGATTGATGCATGATGCTTTTCGCTGATTTTAGATACAGTAGGAACTAAATCATTGGATTGGCTGCACTACATTGTCCTCTAGAACCAATTGCCCCCATCTATGTTAAAAGAAAATAAACACGAGAGGACACGTCTTAAGTTTTGGTGAAAACAGATAAGAATTTGGCCAGCATTGAATGAGGCAACAGCACTTTTCCTTTAATAGTTTCCTATTTGGACCAGAGTTTTAGTCACTAATGACCTAATAAAATGAGCAAAGCAGTTAAAGATATAAGAGGAACTTGGGTTTCTAGAACTATTTACACCAGAACTGCTCACCTCCAATAGTACTGTGCCAATTATTGCCATTTGAACATCTGGCCCTGTGGCCCCTTATCTTAATCTAGCTCCATCTTGCATATTACTGTAGTATTTAATATTGGAATTTCAGCTTGGTTTGAAAAAAAGAAGTTCAGTATTATGGGCCTGATTCTCATTTACACTAAGGCCATTTTACACCAATCTGGCAGCATAAAGAGGCCTTAAAGTATGTGCAAAAGTAACCTATTCCCACATTAAGGTCCCTTTACAGTGTCAGAATGGTGTAGACTGAAATCTTGTTTTTGAGAATCTGACCCACTGAGTAAGGACTGTGACTATATGTGATGCTGACATGTTTCCCTTCACACAAACTTTAGAGCCATGAACCACTGTACAGCGAAACAACTGAGCAGTCTCTCTTGAGCCTGCCTAGTCCACCAATGTCCATACAGCATTAAACAGGGAGCAGTTTGTTTCTTCTAACAGATAAGATTCCAGAGACTTTTTTGGATCAAATATAGGGCCAAACGGCAGTGACAAGACAAAGGCTCCATAAAAGAGCTTTTCAGACTGAAAATAAGGTGTAACATTTTAATGGTGACAGTAACTAACCATCGGAACAGTTTACCAAGGGTCTTGGTAGACTCTCTATCACTGATCATTTTAAAAACAAGATTGGATGTATTTCTAAAAGATCTGCTCTAGGACTTATCTCGGGGAAGTTCTCTGGCCTGTGGCATACACAAGGTCAGACAAGAGACAATGGTGCTTTGTGGCCTTGGAAGCTATGAACCTATGAAACAGTGTAATGCTATTGCAAAAAAAGCAAACCTCATTCTGGGATGTATTAGCAGGAGTATTATAAGTAAGACACACAAAGTAATTCTTCTGCTCTACTCTGCGCTGATTAGGTCTCAACTGGAGTAATGTGTCCAATTCTGGGTGCCACATTTCAGGAAAGATGTGGACAAATTGGAGAAAGTCCAGAGAAGAGCAACAAAAATGATTAAAAGTCTAGAAAACATGACCTATGAGGGAAAATTGAAAAAATTGGGTTTGTTTAGTCTGGAGAAGAGAAGACTGAGAGGGGACATAACAGTTTTCAAGTATGTAAAAGGTTGTTACAAGGAGGAGGGAGAAAAATTGTTCTTCTTCATCTCTGAGGATAGGACAAGAAGCAATGGGCTTAAATTTCAGCAAGGGCGGTTTAGGTTGGATATTAGGAAAAACTTCCTAACTGTCAGAGTGGTTAAGCACTGGAATAAATTGCCTAGGGAGGGGGTGGAATCTCCATCATTGGGGATTTTTAAGAGCAAGTTGGACAAATACCTGTCAGGGATGGTCTAGATAATACTTAGTCTTGCCTTGAGTGCAGGGAACTGGACTAGATGACCTCTCAAGGCCCCTTCCAGTTCTATGATTCTGTGAATCTACACAGGTTATAAAATGTGTGGGGCTGAGGGGTGAGCATCTGAAGAACAGGAGAGAAAGGGTGGTCCAGTGGCTAGGGTACTTGCTTAAGACTCTGGAGTTGTGGGTTTAATTCTCTGCTCCACCTGTGTGACCTTAGGCAAGTTCTCTAGTGTTTCTGGCTCTCATTTTAACATCTGTGAATAGGGATAATAGCACTTCCCTACCCTGGGTGGATAAATACATTAATAAATTGTGAGGTGTATGGTGGTAGGGACCATATAAGCAACTATGATAGATAATTTTCCCATACAGCTAGACTTCAGCTGCTAATCCAGGCCAGGAGAGGAGTACCAGATGGAACCTGCTTCTCTCTAGTGCCATTCCCCGCCCCTATGGATTCATGCAATACACAGACATAGTGAACATACCCAGGAACATACATATCCCAAACTTCTTGGAGAGACCTCTTGAGGAAGTGTCAACAGTAGTCCTGCTCAGACCTGTCTCCACTGCCCCTATGAATAGTCCCCAGACTGGCCCACTCCACAATATCTTGGGAGGCCTCAATTATCCAATTGTACTAAGCTAACCCTCCTGAATAGTGAGGAAACAGGATTCTGCTTCCTGTAAACTAAGTTATTGTAATCTGTAAACTTGAGGGTCATACTATATGCCTGGAGAATTGCTAATATAATTCCTATTTTTAAGAAAGGGAAAAATAGTGGTCTGGGAAACTACCGTCTTGTTAGTTTGACCTCAATTTTATGCAAGGTCTTGCAACAAATTTTGAAAGCGAAGGTGGTTAAATAGAGGTAAATAGCAACTGGAATAAAATATAACATTCTTTTACAAAAGGTAGATCATGCCAAACCAACCTGATCTTTCTTTGAGAAGATAGCTGATTTTTTTTTTTTTAGACAAAGAAAATGCAGTGGATCTAATCTATATGGATGTCAGTGAGGCATTTGATACAGTTCCACATGGGGAATTATTAGTTAAATTGGAGAACATGGGGATTAATATGAGAGCTGAAAGGTGGAGAAGGAAGTGATTCAAGGGGGAGACTACAATGGGTCATACTGAAAGGTGAACTGTCAGGCTGGAGAGAGGTTACTGGTGGAGTTCCTCAAGGACTGGTCTTAGGACCTATCTTATTTAAAATTTTTATTAATGAGCTTGGCACAAAAAGTGGGAGTGTGCAAATAAAATTTGTGAATGACACAAAGTTGGGAGGTATTGCCAATATGAAGGAGGAACAGAATATCATGGTAGATTTGGATGACCTTGAAAACTGGAGTAATAGAAACGGGATTAAATTCAATAGTGCAAAGTGCACTTAAGGACTAACAACAAGAATTTTTGCTATAAATAGGGCATGTCTCTGAAGAAGAGAAAGATCTGGGGGTATTGGTTGATCTCAATGTAATGTGGCTGTGAAAAAGGCTAATGCAGTTCTAGGATGCATCAGGCGAGGTATTTCCAGTAGAGACAGGGAAGTGTTAGTATCATTATAAGAGGCACTGGTGAGAACTCGTGGAATACTGTGTGCAATTCTGGTTTCTCATGTTTAAGAAGGATGAATTCAAAGTGGAACAGGTGCAGAAAAAGGCTACTAGGATGATCAGAGGAATGGAAAACCTACCTTCTAAGAGGAGATTCAAAGTGGGTGCCATATTTAGCCTAACTAAAAGAAGGCTGAGGGGAGATGATTGTTCTCTATAAATACATCAGAGAGATAAATACCAGGGAGGGAGAGGAGTTATTTAAATTAAGCACCAATGTGGACACACGAACAAATGGATATAAACTGGCCATCAACAAGTTTAGGCTTGAAATTAGGTGAAGGTTTCTAACCATCAGAGGAGTGAAGTTCTGGAGCAGCCTTCCAAGGAGAGCAATGAGGGGCAAAAAAACCCTAACTGGCTTCAAGACTAAAGTTGATAGGTTTATGGAGGGGATAGTATGATAAGATTGCCTACAATGGCATGCAGCCTATCTGCAACTGCCAGCAGCAAAAATCTTCAGCGACTGGTGATGGGACACTAGATGGGGAGGGCTCCAAGTTACTCAAAGAATTCTTTCCCCATCGTCTGGCTGGTGGGTCTTGATCACAAACTCAGGGTCTAACTGATCACCGTATTTGGAGTTGTGAAGGAATTTTCCCTGGGTCTGACTGGCAGAGACCCTGGGTTGTTTTTTTTTGTTGCTTTCCTCTGCAGCAGAGGGCACAGGTCATTTGCAGGTGTAAACAAGTGTAAATGGTGGAATCTCTGTAACTTGATGTCTTTAAACCGTGATTTGAGGACTTCAGTAACTCAGCCAGAGCTTAGAGATCTATTACAGGAGTGAGTAAGTGAGGTTCTGTGGCCTGTAATGTGCAGGAGGTCAGATTAGATGATCACGATGGTCCCTTCTGTCCTTAAATTCTATGAGTCTATGAAGGCAGGTCCATCAATAACTATTAGCCAAGGTGGTCAGGGATGCACCTCCATGCTCGGGGTGTCCTTAAGTCTCTGACTGCTAAAAGCTGGGATGGGATGACAGGCTAGATCTCTTGATAAATTTCCCTGTTCTGTTCATTCCCTCTGAAGCATCTGGTGCTGGCTACTGTCAGAAGACAGGACACTGGGCTAGATAGACAATTGGTCTGACCTAGTACGGCCATTCTTATGTTCATGACAGGTTATATCTTGTTATATCTTCAGTGTTTTCATCAGAAAACTTTGCAGAGAATGTTGTCCTCTGTTCCAGCACTGTTAATTTTGCCTGATTATTAAGCCGTGAGTGTTTGTGATAGAGGTGGATGCCAAGAAGTGAACAAGGTTCTGGCATAGTCCTGTGACCTTTTCTGCTTTATGTTGGCAAATATTTAATTGTTTGGGAATTAATCCAACATACACTGCCCTTCCTATTATTGATTGCTGGAACAGCCAACATGTTTTGCATCTGACTTCTTTAAAGATCGACAGTTGCATTTGAAGTATACAGCCTTTATTTTGTCAGCTGCAGTATGTGAGTGCCAATGGAGCCATATCACATAATGCACAAACCTGATAGATTGGTTCAGTGGAATCTATGATAATATAGCAGTTGGCATAGTCAGCTTAGCTACTCTGATTTCCTTCTTAAAATACTTTCCAACCCCTTTTCTTCTCCAAGCATCCGATCAAAACTGTAGGCCCCTTTATAACCCTAATTCAAACATCACTTCAGAGGTTAACACATTTGAACTCCAAAAGCAATGCTTTTAACTTCTATCCTGTGGTCAACAAGACGCTAACTCAAACTATAAACAGTGTCAGATGGTGTCTCACACATTGCACTTAAGAAACCTTACTCCTGATAGTTCCTTGACCTTGGTGGCCTTGCAGACTGGGCAGCTTAAATGACACTGAACAGGGTACCAACAAAGGAATCACATGCTTGGTATTATAAGCCTGACAGCAGATTGGCAGTGCTTAGGTGTGGGAGAAGCGGAGGGGAAGCTGATAGAAGTAAGTGATGGAGGGCCTGATCCAAAGCCCATTTAACTCAGTGGGAATCTTGCTATTGACTGCAATGGGCATTGGAGCAGGTTAAAGCTGCTATAAGGGTGTCTTTAAGATTATTCCCTCCCATGTTTTCTACTGGTCTTAGATCTGATTTTAGCTAGATTTAAATATTCTAAAGGTTAAGCCAATGGGAAATGCTTCTTACTGTTTGCTACCCTTGTCCCTCCATTTTCCTTTCTTGTCTGCTATTGTTGGCTCTTGCGTTAATTTCATTTATAATACAAATGATTTGGAACAAGGACCATGTGTTGTATTTTATTGCTGTAAAGCACCACCTCAGTTTGTCCATATACAGCTAGATTCTGTGCTGGTATAAACTGGTACAACTACCTTGATTTCAGTTGGCTTTAGGTTAGTTTATACCAGTTGAGGATCTGGCCCATAAGTATTGAGAGGGAGATTTTCAAGGGCACAGAGGGGAAAATCATGCACTCAGTTCCCATTGAAAATCTCCTTCTCAATCAGAATCATGATTAGAAACTTGCCACAGCTTAAGTTCAATTGAGGGTTTAATGAAGCAGGCTCCTAGATCTGGACTCTCTGTTTAACAATACCTTGTTTAGTCATTTATACCAGGGCACAGTGAGTACAAAGGTGTGAAATGACACCATTCTGATCTGGGAGTGTTTTACCCCACTTTTCAATGGTGTAAATGACTGCACAGTGTGCAAGGCCAGGGGGGAATCAGGCTTCCTGAATCCAAGCTATGCCAGCTCGTCGTGTGGCTCAGGCTGCAGTTCCTTGCTTAGGAGGCATAAACCTGGCCCATTAAGAGAAATGTAACCAATTTGTGTCTGCAAACTCCATGCACTTTTGCACTGTAGACATATGTCTGCACTGCACAGTTAGCCTGGGCGATTGGCTCTCGGGTCTGAACCCCTGCATTAGGCTTGGCCGGGTCTGAGTGACCCCACTGCAAAGTCATATATGCATTACTGTGTCCTCACTGTTTCTGCACTCGCCCATGTGCATCTGGAGGCCTATCCAGTGTTTCTTTGTGCTGAGACCCTCTCGGATTTTTTTTTTCCAACTCAATTGAGGGAGAACTTATCTGCCCTTCTTGGGGAATTGTGGGAAGGCCACTGGAGGACTAAAATCATTAACGTGATTTAGCCTACATCTTTGCTACAAAGTGGAAAGGTTCCAACTTGAGTTAAATTGGAGCCTGAATTCTAACCCACGTCTCCAGCTAAGTAAGCTAGGCCAGGCTTAAAGCATCTCCAAACCTGGGTCAGAGGTTTCTCTGTGTGGCTGGTATGGGGTTGGTCTAAAACTGTGTAATAAAGACATAATCTAAGCGCTTGGGCACACATGCTAGCACGTGCATATATTCTGCAGTCATATCTTCAGTCTGCAATCATATTCTGGTAACAACTAGGCAATGTAGCCCCAGAAGTTGACACATACTGGAGGGGAGGGTGAGGAGGAAGGGAGATTTCTATAACGTTGCATATTTCAAAGGATTCCATCTGTCACAACTGCAAACCATTTGATCACCGAGTTATCAGAGATCAAGGTTGAAAATAATGAATTTGTGAAAGCTGTTGATATTTCTCACTCCCTTTCGAGTCCTAAAACCTCTGATCTCTTTAGATTTAGATCAGAAAAGAAAATCAAATTCAAATATCCAGGAAATATCTTAGAAAAAATATTGCTTTGTTTCTGGACTGTATAAAATTCAATAATTACGTCTATCTATATGCATATGTAAAAGAATGTTATTAAGGTTGCAAGGTCAGGCAGTCAAAAGTCAGGAAATGCCAGAGTTAAGATTAGCTGGTTAAAGTTAGGCAAAGTTTGAAGAAATTGAAAACAGGGCTTAAAATTGGAAATATTAGACAATTTGGATATTGCAATCACTACCATCTTTGCCTGTAATACATGTGATCTCACACATCCCCAATACAGCATCAGAATAATAAAATTAGAAGGCGCATAACAGTAATGAAACACTTCTTAGGTACTCATCCCTCATGGTTGTTGCTAATATTCATTGCAGGCTTTGTTGCGATGGCATCCCCACTAACATTTGTTGTTCCTTCTTTAATTGCAGCCACCCAGAGATTATTTCCATAGAGGGTGCTGTCAGAGGCAGGTAAACTGTTTATACAGCTGATTCCTGTTTAGTAGCTATAATGTTACTGTTATTTGTTTCTTTTAGGAAAAATATTGAAGTTTCTGTTTAGCTCTGAGTTTATTTTCTTAGGGGAGCAGCTGAAAAGTTTAAATAATGGCAAAGTCATGGTTTGGTCTTTTGGACATTTGACTTTGGGTGAAGCCTTTTCCAAATAGCTTCAAAAATGTATCGTGGTGGAAGATTCTGAAGACCTAACATTGGGTTTTTCTCTTAAACTTGTCCCCAAAGTTTTAATGAAAGTTTTGTTAAATTTATTCCCTAAATGAAACAGCAGTAGTGTCACCCGTTGATTATTTTTTGGTCCATGTTATTCAGGACCAAATGACATCTTCATTGATTGGTTAGTTTGTCTCTAAGTAAAGTTTAAACACCACTTTTAAATGGGAAAGATAGACCAAACAATCTGATAAGGATTCCTAACTGTGTATACTGTATGTCTCCTTGTAATTGCATGGCTCAGAATTCACCAGCTGCATTACCTTTATTATTAATAACATAAATACACACTCTGTTTTATGTTCCCACATTCTAGGAGCCAAACTTAGTTTTGGCATAAATCTGTGTAATTCCATTGAGGCCAGGGGTGAATATAGCTTCTGTGCCCCCCTCCAGTTATCATCCATTTCTAAATCATTGCTTTTTAAATGACTCTGAGATACCTTACATAGGACAAGTGCTGTATAAAAACAAACTCTCTTCCACATCAGCCAGTCCTGTTATGTGGTAGTCACCAAGAGAAGGAGAGTTTGATATTGTGATTATTTGTATTACAATGGAGCTTAGAAATCTCACACATTGTGCAAGGTGCTGTTTTTACCCAAAGTAAGAGAGAATTCCTCCCCCGAAGGAATATACAGTCCATGCAGTGGTCCCTGAACCAGTGGTTCCTCCTCACCTTAGTGTGTAAGTTGCAGGTTTGAACCATCTAGAGTCCTTGGATTCAGAGATTAAAATCCCATCAGCTTTACCAATAACCAAGTGAATGCTGAGGTGGTAACCCTATTCACTTATGGGAAAGACACAGAGTTGGGGATAAGAAGGAGTGGTATCCCCAGTTTTTAGATAGGATGTTAAGGGATGGAGAATGAGCGACTTCCCCAGGTCTTATGGAGTGTTGTTGTAGCTGTGTCAGCCATAGGCGCCGGCTCCATGGGTGCTCCGAGGCTGGAGCACCCATGGGGAAAAATTAGCGGATGTTCTGCTCCCACCGGCAGCCAAGCTCCCCTCTCCTTGCCTCCTTCTCCCCCACCCCAGTGCGCCACATCCCAATTCCTCCCCCTAGCTCACAGCACTTCCCCCCCCCCCACCTAACAGCTTTTGGCAGTGCTTAGGACTTTCTGGGACAGAGGGGAAGGAGCAGGCATGCAGCGTGCTCAGGGGAGGAGGCAGAAAAGAGGCAGGGCAGGGACTTGGGGGAAGGGGTGGAATGGGGGCAGGCAAGGACGGTGCATAGGCAGAAGAGGCGGGGTCAGAGGAGCGTGTGTGGGGGGGTCCAGCACCTACCGGGCAGAGGGGAAGTCTGCGCCTATGGTGTCAGTCCCAGGATAGTAGAAAGACAAGGTGGGTGAGGTAATATCTTTTACTGGACCAACTTCTGTTGGGGAGAGAGAGACAAGCTTTTGAGCTACACGGAGCTCTTCTCTGACCTGAAGAAGAACTCTGTAGCTCAAAAGCTTGTCTTTCTCCCCAACAGAATTTGGTCAATAAAAGACATCATTACTTCACCCACCCCTTGTCTCTCATGCCCCAGGTCACACAGGAAACCAATGGCAGAGGACAGACTTGAACCCAGATCTCCTGGACCAGTTTGGTACCTTAACCACATGACCATCCTTTCTGTCTCAGTGTCAACTGGCCTGATTCTGCTATTTCAGATTGGCCCAAATGAGGCAGAACCCCCCTGAAATCAACAGAATCACACCAGCAAAACACATAATGATGTCCGAGTCTAGTTCTGGTGCAAGAACTATCATCGTGCTGAAGTGGGCGAGGATTCTGAACCTGCCCTAGAATATGGAGGCAATTTGGATTGGGTGTTTTGTTTTGGGTTCATCTCTAATCAGAACGGTGACTATTGTATCATTTGGTAAAGGAAAAAAGCTTGTTTATTAGATTACATTGAAAAGAGCTAGATCCTCAGCTGGTGGAATTGACTTCAACGGATCTCTGCCAATCTACACCTGCTGAGGATATGACCTATGGTATTTAGAAAGGAAGGGAGAAGCAGCTGTGTAGCAATGGTAAATCTAGCCTAAATTTCCCAGGAGGGGAAAGAATATCAAAGATACAGGAAAAATGTCAAATATTTTTTTGCTTAGCCACGAACCCAAAATACACACTAAGACCTTCCCAAGCAGCAAGGTAACATGGGACAAGAAAAGTGGAAAGTGAGCACCAGCTGTGAGACACTCTGGAATTCCCAACTTGATAAATGAGGCACTTCCTAGGCAGGTGGAAGAAAAATGTGAATGGCCTGTCTTTAAAAGGCGATAGAAATAGGACAGAAAAGCATGACCCTATAGCTTCATTAACATCCCCAGTGAAGAAAGCTAGTCAGCAGGGAACACTGTAGTCACTCATAGAGGATCCAGCGGGCTTCAGGGCATGTTACAGGGTAATGGACTCCAACGAATGCATATGTGACACCAAAATGAGGGTACCTGTGGTGTTGCCTAATGTTTTCAACGTCTCTTATTGAGATACTAGAGCTGTGTGGGAGATGAAGCTGGTGTATCTGAATCCCTGACCCATACAGATTTTGACTTTGTTACATAACAGCGCTGTCTCTAAAACAAGGGACAAGGAAGGGGAAGTTAATGCCATAATTTCTGGCAGTGACATGCAGGACTTACACAGGACACTGCACCTCTTGTCTATTTTAATGGAGAGGATTTGGTTTTCAATGAGATCCTTTCCAGGATACCCAAATCCTGTGTTTATTGGCATTTCCACACTCAAGTAACCACCCAGAGACTGGATTTGTATGTCCTGGTTAGATACCTCCTTGGCAACTGAAGTGATGAAAGCTGAGTGTTCCTTGCTTTTCACTGGTAAAGAATGCACAGGGAAGATGTGGTTATAATATCCCTTTCTTCCATTGATAAATGAATCAATACATGGTTCTCTACTGCAGTTGAAGCTGCAACAAAAGCGCTGAAACAAAAATCATGTGTCCAGATCCTCAGCTAGTGTAATCCATATACACTTGGATTTACACCAGTGCAGTATCTGGTCCCTAGTGTTTAGGAGATGGAATTACAGTCCAAAAATGGATGAGATGTCGCAGGAGAAAAGATCAGTCTGGTGGGTTCTTCGTCTCATCTTGGCCAGCATGTTCAGAGTAAGTTAACATTGAACCCACCAGCTCAGAGGGTCAAACAAAAGTGTCTGGCCAACTTGTCTCAGGCACAGCCAGAAACACACAGGAAGGGTGTGCTGCTGGTGTTGACACATATCCATGTGCAGAGATGACCTGCTGGCACAGGGTGCCTGAGCCTGGTGCTCTGGGTCAGTTCTTTGGGGTCCTTTGATAATGGTTTAGGGAGAGGACAAGAGAGTGTCTCCCCACCTGCACAAGGACAATGTGAGTCCAAAGGTGTGAACCAATGGCGACGTTTGTATTAGTGGCTCCTTTTGTCCCTTTCTGATTCCGTGGTGGAAGTGAAGAGGTGATTTAGTTGGGGATTGGTCCTGCTTTGAGCAGGGGGTTGGACTAGATGACCTCCTGAGATCTCTTCCAACAATGATATTCTATGATTCTATTCTATGATTCTCTTCCTTGCTCCAGTTGTCCCCTGCCAGGGGTGCTTCAGAGTGCAGAGGATGGTCAATAGCAGCCACTTGAGGCAGAGGTTGACCAGAGGGCAACAGCTTTAGCTCATCCAAGGTAGGAAGAGGAGCTGTCCCGTGATGGATTTTATGATGGCTAAGGGGCTGTGAGGCTGTGTGTACTGCTTCTTTAAAAGTGCAGTGGTTAGCCAGACAGCGGGTGCGGGGATAAGGGGTGAGGAAAAGTTCCAGGAAAAGATCCATTGCAAAGCATGGGTAGAGAGACAGTAACTCTAGGGATAAAACTCTTCCCTCGCTGAAATGAAATTTCTCATTTGGTGTTAGAAGAAAATAACTCTTTCCATGGTGCTCTACTATGGTCACATGCCAGGTGCCAAGTCAGGCAACAGAACCAGTGCCTGAGCGAGTCTGTTTGGGGCAGGTCTACAATATCTCGTTGGCTGTGCTCTTCCACCTTGAGGGTCACTGGGATGCAGTCTAGGTTGTGGGATAGGGGGAGGTCTGTACTGTCCGTCTTGCCCAACAGAATTTGGCCCAACTAGTGAGTGAAGCTGAATTCTCCCCTTGTGATACAGAGATTGAGTTTAGGATCTTCCACGGAGTTGTTGTTAAGAGATGCTGAGTTTAGGGAAATGATAACAGGGCCGGATCTTCCGCTCGTGTAACTCAGCATGACTCTGTTGACTTCAAGGAAGCTAAGTTAATTTACAGCAGCTGAGGATCTGGGCCAATAGTCCATGAAGAACTTCCTACTGAAAATGAAGCAATTCACCGCTCACTTCTATTATTAGCAAATAAAGCTTCTGAAGCAGGAAGAATGACAAAACGAACTTCCTTTCCACTGGACCTGAAGTCAAAACCAGCCATTGTCATGCACAGTGTTGAAAAAGCAGCTCTTAAGAGAACTGTAACTTTGCCAGGGCGGATGTCTAATGTCTACCGTTTAAAAAAACAACAACAAAACAACAAAACAACAACACTAATAAACGCAACAGGCATTCATTGCAACAGGAAAATGTATAGCAGTCAAAAATAGGTTAGGGTTAACTGGTAATTTTAGTGGAATAATGACAGAATATTTCTGACTAGTTGACTAAAGGCTAAGACTGGTTTGTCAGCTGAAGTGCAGGACTGGCCCTCAGGAGATCCGAGTTAAATTTTTGACTCTGCCATGGACACGTGTGTGAGCTGGGGCTTGCCATTTAATCTCTTTCGAGCGCATTTCCCCATCTGTAAAGTGGGCTAACAATACTTCTTTTCGCCTGTGTTTTCTCTGTTTAGATTGTAAGTTCTTTGGGGTCCGGAGTGTTTCGTGCTATGTGTATGTACCACATCCAGCATCACCGGGTCCCAATCAGTCAGTTAGGGCCCCTGAGTGCTACCACAGTAAAAACAAGAGCAACCTCTTTTTAAAGCTGAACAACTATCAAAATGATCTTCGTGACGTGTCACGTCCGTCTGCTCCTGCATCTCTGGTGCTGTCTCATTTTTTAAAAATACAACTTCAATCATTTGCTGTTTCTACTAGTTAAAAGTGACGAATTAAAACAATGTTTGCAAGACACCAGCTAAGAACTAATACAAGGCAAATGTTAGGCAGCTCATTTTCAACAAGTGTTTTCTCTGAGCTGGGAACAGAGATGCAACTGCAGAATTCGGTCCATTAATTATCCTTTCCTGGTTAAGCTGAAGTCCATATGCTTCTTCCTAGCTCACACGGAGCCAAGGCCCTGTTGACTTATTTTGACGATTACCTTTGAAATTGATCCATTTATCTCGTCCCATACACAGTGCTGGAAGCTGCAAGCTTCTCTCACATGCTAACTTTTAGTGCTCCTTTGCACTCACGATAACCTATGACTGTGTTCAGGATTCACACCAACATGCCTTTTTGAAATCCTGTTGCCTGTGATCCACAGATATGAACATATTCTCCAGCATACTGTATGTTTAAGAAACCAATTTCTTTTCACTTAAGGGCTCTGAACTAGCAGACTAGAGCGACGTAAGAGAGCACATCATGAGATTCCCTTGGATTCACAGCCAGCCTTCTGCCCTGGATACAGATGGCAGGGGATCAGACTAAACCCCAGAGGGTGAAGCCCCATATGCCCAGGCATGTTTGCCAGTCTTAGACACAGTCACACAGTGCAGCTCCTCTTTAAAAACCTATTATTAGGCTTGTCTCCTTTGTGAACTTGCTCATTATCATTTCATTGTGCTGCACAATCCCAGCCCGGTGCAATGAATATTGACTTCATGCTTGCTTTTCTAATTGAATTAGAGGGTGAACAGGCTGAGTGACTGGAGTCTCCTGCCTGCAGCCCTGCTTCCCTGGTAGCGGGCTGAATGGAGGCCGAAAGAAAAGCTGTTTGCTTGAGCATTGTGGCTAAGAGAGACCTGTCACAAAGCTGCTACAGGGATTTATTAAAAGACAGAAGAAAATGGAAGGGAGAGGTTCCTGCTCACTCCCAGCACCACCTGCTTGCCAGCTTGCTTGCTGCCGTATTACAAAAATAGATGGAAAAAGAGAGAGAACTTGAGCAAATGCTTCAAGCGAAAGTGGATCTTTTCCCAGCACCTAAACTTTGCCTCGCTATAGATAGCAGATGTTTATCATTAGAGTCAGCTGAGGACAAAGAACACAAGCGTGTTTAGCATAACTGCTCTAGCCAGCAACTCCCCATTCACTTCTAAAAAGTGCTAACCCACAGAGTGGGATTTTAGCCTGACTCTGCTCCCACTGAAGTGAACGGTCAAACTGCTCCCAACACGTGAGGCCAGCGCTGAGCGCTTTTGAAAATCCCACATTGAATTAGTCTGTGGCTTTGATTCAGCCTTGGGTTTCCACTCATGCAACACAAGTTGTGTCCCCCAATACTGGAAAATAGGAGCTTGGAAAAGAGGAGACTAAGGGGGGATAAGATAGAAGTATGTAAAATCATGAGTGATGTCGAGAAAGTGACTAAGGGAAAAGATATTTACTTGTTCCCATAATATAAGAACTAGGGGGCACCAAATGAAATTAATGGGCAGCAGGTTTAAAACAAATAAAAGGAAGTTCTTCTTCACACAGTGCACAGTCAACCTGTGGAACTCCTTGCCTGAGGAGGTTGTGAAGGCTAGGACTATAACAGGGTTTAAAAGAGAACTAGATAAATCATGGAGGTTAAATCCATTAACGACTATTAGCCAGGATGGGTAAGGAATGGTGTCCGTAGCCTCTGTTTGTCAGAGGGTGGAGATGGATGACAGGAGAGAAATCACTTGATCATTACCTGTTAGGTTCACTCCCTCTGGGGCACCTGGCATTGGTCACTGTTGGCAGACAGGATACTGGGCTAGATGGACTTTTAGTCTGATCCAGTATGGCCGTTCTTATGTTCTAAAATCTGCTGGGCATGCTTACTACAGCACTGGCTATTCACCATGCTTGCTGCGTCGGGGGGCTCAGAACTGGTCTGGACAGGGCAGCTCGCTGAGGTGCTGATTCTGTGCACGCCCTAGGTGCCTTCCCTAGTGGTGCTCCTCTGGAGCCCCAACCATGCTTTAAATTGCCCTCTCCTTGGAGATTAACTCCCCCTCCAGTGAAGCTGCCCCTGCTGGCGCACGGAGGGTTAGACCTGCACCAACAGGGACAGATCAAGATGCGTGTTTGTAAAGCCCATTGAAGATGGAGCGTACAGCGCATGCCCTCTTTGGAGTAGCTAGAGTCCTGAAAGAAGTATCTGTACTCAGGGAAAAGACTGGTGCTGATTGAGGTAGCCTACTGGAAGGGATTGTAATGCAGGAGCTTTCTTTTTCTCACCTCTTCTCTTGTGCATCCATGAAGGAGCCAGCCAGAGGCTGCTTCATAGTGTTAGATCATGCTTTGGGCTGTCTGGGTAACGGGTGGAGTGCAAGCTGCCCTGTCCAAGGCTAAATCACAGCCCTTGGCATGGCATAGCGGACACCTGCCTTGCAGCTCCACGGGCCTATACGCACAGAGGGAGAAATGGTTCCACCCAATCCATACATGCCAGTTGGTAGATGTGAGCATTGGGTATGCGGCCTTGATCTCTGTGCATCACCTGGAGTTATGAGCTGGACTGTCCTAATGTGCCACACAGGAGGGTGGGTATATGTCGATTTTACTGCCTGCTAATCTCCTTCCTGGCTGCCTTACACCAGGGCACGATTGTGGAAGAATAACTCTCTTAGGTTGGTTGCAACATGTCAGAGGCAGTTTATTCTCAAGCAGTATTGCAAGGGGGGGAGTGCACAATGGCAGGTCTCCCAAAAGATAAACAATTAAGGCAAGATTTATACCTTTTGTTACGTGCAGTAATGATCAACAACTGCATTTTGTTTATACATATTCTTTCCTGATAGCTTACTTTTCTCAGCAGTTCTTGCTATAGTCTGCGTTCCATTCTTATCTAACACAAGTTCAAAACACCCTCTCTTACAGTTCTTTCCCACTCACTCAGGCCCTGCCTGGAAGTCTCTCATTATTAGCTGTTACAGTTAGCCCGACTCTTGCTCTTCCTAGAAAGCTAAGATGTCAGCGCTTTTTTTCTACTTCCACACGATCTAGCCCCTAGTGATTAAGATGTTGCTAGTCCTTTGTGGTTGCAACTTAAAACATTATTATTTGCTATCTGGATTGCAATAGCACCGTCAGGCCGCATTCACGGAACAGGACCCCATGGTGCTAGGCACTGTCCATGCCCCAGACCTGGGCTATGCCCCAAAGAGCTTACAAGCAGGGCTGGCTGAACATTTTCCCATCAAAATTGGTTTTTTGACCCCAAAAAAATTGTTTTTGATGGAATACACCTTTTTCACAAATATTGTCAGCTTTCTGCAGAACATTTTGATTGATGGAATATTTTGTCACTGAAAACTGACAGATTTAGGCCAAAAATGGGGGTTGTAGTTTTCACCTTATGTTCTCATTCTCTGCTATGGGCTGGGATCCTCAGCTGGACTACATCTGCCATAATGCATAGTGCAGAGGGTCAGGGATCTGCATCTGTGACTCTCAACCTCAGCACCCTTTCCTGCGTCTGGATCAGCTGTACAGCTGCCTTGGCCTCCAAGAGGGGATGCTGTGGCTCAGGGATCATGTCCTCTCATTTCATGCCTTTTTAAGGCATGAAAAGGAAGATTTGGCCTCATACAAGCAAGCTTAAATATACACTCTAGGTCATTTATTAGTATGTATGTGTCAGAAACGTTCATTTTACAATATGTGCCTGATTTTGCTCTTCGTTACGCTGCTTGTAAATCAGGAGTAACTACGGTGAAGTTAGTGGCAGTACAAAAGAGAAACTTGATGCTGGACCAGAATGAGCCCCTTTATGAGAAGTTCTACCAGTGGAACCTCAGGTACAGTGTATGTGGATGTATGTGTCTGCGTATCACAGATCATTTGTATAGTGTGTTTCGAGGAGAATGAATTACGTAAAAAAAATAAAGCAGTCTTCTCATTCCTGATACATCTCTCTCTGTCTCTGTCTCTCTCTTTCTGTGTGTGTGTATATATATATATATATATGGGATAAGACTTTGAAAGTAGTTTTCAGGCCTCATCTGACTTTTCAGAGCTAGAATTTGTGCCTTTCTCTTGTTTCCTTGGTCGTTCGCCAAATGTGTGGTCTGCTTGGCAAAGTACTCAGAACTTATAGTTTCTTTCATTGTTTCTTTTCTTTTCTGCTTCACTTTCCGTCCCATTGTTCTGTATTATTGACTTGCTCCTTTTTTATGGCTTTCCTTTTACTTTTCACCACTTTTATTTGTTTTTTTTCCCCCTTATCTTCTTTTGTCTGGCTCCAATTAGCCTCAGCATCCAACAGAGTAATAAATCACTAAGAAAACCTCACTGGTCAGTGGCTGGTTGGTGGCTTAGTGTGGCTGTTACCTTTCTGAATGATAAATCAGGAATTAATCTTTGTTTGCAATAAGTTTATTGGTGGCTGCTCTTCGGTAGCTGCTAAGCTGTTTGCAAACAAGAGGGAGGGTTTTGTAGTGACCTTAGTGGAGATAGGGTGACAGGTGGATTTATTCTCGTGTTTACACAGCTTAAAAGGGCAAACAGGAAACGTCAGCTGCCTCCCTTTGCCTTTTAAGAGACATTTCATTTGGGTTTGTGCATGTTTGATAGTTTCACACCAGAGTGGGTAGAACTAATATAGCTACCTACTGAAACTGAATGACCTCCTCTCATTAATAAAAGATTGCTACTTTCTTGGCATTTGCAGTACTTTTAATAAGTGTTGGGAGGCCGGATAAGGTTTGGTTAGTATTCTGTTCTCTCCAGGTCTATTCCTGGCTCTTCCAGGTATCTGCTGTGTGAACTTTGCTAAGTCACATCAACCATTTCTCTCTGTTTCCTCACCCACTATTTGTCTGTCTTGTCTATTTTGATTGTATACTTGTACGGGCAGGGACTGGATCTCAAATATGTGTTTGCACAGCGCCTAGCACAATGGAGCCCTGATCTCCATTAAGAGCATCTTGGCCCATAGGCACCGACTTCATCAGTTCCAGGGGGAGTGCTTGACCAGTGCTCTGCCCCAGGCCCTGACCCCACTTCATCCCTTCCTCCATGCTCCTACCCCACCTCTTCCCACCCTGCCTCTCCTGCCCCCACTCTGCCCCTTCCCTCCTTCTTCCTGCCCCCACTCCTTCCCCTCCCCCTCAGTGCCTCCTGCATGCTGCTGAACAGCTGATCACAGTGGGCAGGAGGCACCGTGGGGAGGGAGAGGAGCTGATTGGTGGGACCAGCCCTGGAGCACCCCCGGAGTCGGTGCCTATGTCTAGACCCTACTATAGTTCATCATCAGATTCACTATTATATTTTTATATAAACCAGAATTATGTGATCTAGCATGGCATGTCCTCGTGTTGTTATTGTGATACAAGTAACAGACTGGAGAGCTTGGTCTACATAAAACTAGGTGAGTTTTATGACCTCCAGGGAATGATGATGTTACTGTAACTGAGAGAGCTTCCTTACTGACTAGCTCATGTATTAGCATTGCTATTGCCTCCACACTGATCTCGACTTTCTTCCTGACTAGAGATTCTGGGTGAAGTCCTGGCCTTATTGAAGTCAGTGGGAGTTTTGCCACTGGCTCCAGTGGAGCAAGGATCTTCACCTCTGCCTTTGAATTCCTGCAGAGAAACCTGTTGACCACACATGCCTTCAGGCCTGCTGACAGTGGGGGGCAAATGGGGCAATTGCCCAGGAGCCTGGGTGATTTAAAAGGGCCTGGGGACCCCCAGCTGCTGCCGCTGCTGCTGCAGTAGCAGCGGCCAGGAGCTCCAGGCCCTTTTAAATCTCTCGGGCGGGCCACAGGACTCCTAGGCACGTGCAACCGCTCTGGGTCCCGCCCTTTGGGTCCTGGAAATGATGGATTTGTCACTTCCGCCCCGGGCTCTGCCCCCCCCAGGGACAGCCCTGGCCCTGGGTCCCGGAATTTCTCTGATGGCAGAGCGTGGCTCTGAGCACCTAAGATGTAGTAGCCATTGGGTGAAAATGCTAACCAATTAATATTCTAGAAAGCAATATTACAAAGGACTATCCCTCCAAAGTGCTCAGTGGAGGGATACAGTCTGAGTAAACAATACCAATCTTTTCCTGTGTTTGTCTTAGACCAAAGATATGAACATGCTTTCTTCACCACCACATTGTTGGCCTGAATGACAATTGAGCCTTTGAAGCAACAGAAATGTTTTTGACCTTTTGCTTAGATTTGGGGTCACGGCAGAAAGGAAGTTTTATAAGCCACCTACGCGTTTTTTCCGCCCAAAGTTGGAGTGAGAATCTTGCTGGATTATAAGCAGCTCATATCCATGAACTAGCTTAACTTTCTGGCTGTGTAGGAGCTGTCATGTGTGGTCTTCCCATATCAAGACTGGTACTTGTAAATCAAGACTGAATGTCTTTCTGAAAGAAATGCACCGGTACAGCCACAAGTTATTGAGTTTGCTACAGGAATAACTGAGTGAAATGCTGTGGCCTGTGTTATGCGGGTCTGACTGAATGAGCAGAATGGTCCCCTTTGGCCTAAAAATCTATGAATCTATGTATTGTTCATTATTTTATGGAATCCCAGTTTCTGAGAGACAGAAGCCATGGTGTCTTTTTTTCAATAATTTCTTTTTGCCCTGTGAGCTAATTATAACTTGTTTGTGTTTTCTGAAGGAGAGAGAAGGGAAAAAAATTCTACTTCTTTGAGATCATAGAATGCTTTGAGCGGCTCTTGTTTCTGTTGACATGGGTCTGTCATTGGTATACAACCTCTAAAGGGACTGAAATCACTTGCCACAAAGAACTGTAGTCAACAAAGACCTCCGTCCCTCTGTGTAAAACATAACCTCATGCAGGCATGGAGCCTTACAACTCCACCTGTCCTATAGGACAGGAGTATTTTGTTTTGCTTTTTTACAAGAATTCCATTATTAAATGGAGTTCACCCTTGAGGGCAAGGCACCCCATGCAGAACAGAGGTGAATTCACGACTCCAGTCTCGCAAGCCTTATTCTCCTATCACTCACACTGGTGTAAATCAGGAGCAATGCTACTGAAGTCTATAGTGTTATATCAGTGTAGACTTGATCACATCCTATGGCCGTGTGTGTGGATAGATATTACTTATCCTGAATGACAGCTGTGCCAGTTATTGTTTATTGTGAAAAGAACAGGAGTACTTGTGGCACCTTAGAGACTAACACATTTATCTGAGCATAAGCTTTCGTGGGCTACAGCCTACTTCATTCGATTTGTTAGTCTCTAAGGTGCCACAAGTACCCCTGTTCTTTTTGCGGATACAGACTAATACGGCTGCTACTCTGAAACCTGTTTATTGTGAGTGTATCTCATTGTTCATTGGCACAGGAATGGCTGGTTAGAATTTCAAGAAAGCTTTTGTGGCACAATATTTTCTTGGAGTGCTCTGCAAATCAGAATATGTTAAATCAAAGCTCTAGGTATGCATTTATTTTAAGTGTTACTCTTGCCTGCTGAGAGCCTCTGAGTAATATTTAGTAATAAGGAGAGGCAATGTGGTCTGGTATATAGGTGATGAGTCTAGGAGCGAGAGTGGGGTTCTGAGCCCAGCTCTGTTGCTGGCCTGCTGTCTGATCTTGGACAAATCATATCCCGTCTCTGCGCCTCTCTTCCCCTTCCCCTTCCCCTCTGGTCTCTGAGCTGTCTACTTAGATGGTAAGCTCCATGGGGGGCAGAGACCATTGCTCCTCCCCAGGGGGGTCTTGGTCCCAACTTGGGCCTCCAGGTGTTATTCTGACAAAAAGAATAACAACGGTTAAAACACTGGGGGTTTAATGTTAATTAGGTGGCCATCTCTAGCAGTAATGGAGGTGTATTTCTAGAGTTGATGGATGCCTCTTCTAAAGTACAATAGCAGATAAGTCTTCCTCTTGCCCCTACAAGAAAACAGACCCAACATTGTCAGGCCTCTGGTATGCTGAGCTCCTAGCAGGTTTTTTATGCTGACATCATCCTGTAGGAAACATCTTAAGAGATTCTGAATCACAAAAGCATCAAACTCCCGCCTTTGGAATTAAAATTACATCTGCTGCTCTCTGAATGAAAATGTGTGAATGTTTATAGATACATTTAATTAAATACATCTCACTCCATTTAACTAGCTTTGCTCAGTGGGGTCATGATTAACACATATAGTCTCACATTCCTCACAGGCACTTAAAAAAAAAAAAGCAGAGTTCCCTAAATGAAACTAAAACAGTCTCATTAAAAAATTAAACAGAATTACCAGAGTGATCTGACGACCTACAGCAATGATCAAAGTGATTGCCTTAGTAGCACAGTCCAGTGTGACCAGAGATGAAACCATACAGTTTAAATAATATAAGAACCAGGTGCTTCATTTTCTCCCATGCGTTAGGCGCTACCATGTTGACTAAACAGTACAGACATTTACTGCCATAACGAAATGTTTAATCAGACAGTGGCAGCCTAAGTCCTCAATGGGACATTGGTATGCACAGATAAGAGGATGGTAGATCAGAGTGCTAGGTGTTTAGGTGTTCAAAAGATCATAGAGATTTGCTCAATTGAATCATTTATTTCAAGTCTCTGGTTTTTTCAATTTTTTTTTTATTTTAAACATAAATATAATGGGCTTGATTCTCAGCTGGTGTGAACAATTCCATTGTAATCAGCGGAGCTACACCAATTTGCATCAGCTGAGGATCTGGCTCAATATTTCTGTGTTTAAAGCAGCTAGTTAGAGAAAAAGCCATGCAATGGGTGGCTTTGTGCTTACAGTAAATAGCCCCTAGAGTGGTATTTATATAACACATTCTGTAACCTTTGAAACCATTTTCAGAGAAATGTTTTGAAGATTTTGAGAAAGGCTGGTAAGTTTCTATGTATGCTGTAGAGCTACTTTGATACTGGCACAGAATTGCTTAGTGCTTAAACCACTTATTAAAGTCTAGACGCAACATAAAAGCATGTAAATTGTTTCCAGTCATCTCTAGTAAAAACTTCAGCTCGATCTGGGAATTGATTGGTGAATCTCTTAGCGTAATTAAAATTGACTGTTAAAGTTTCTTTTGCTTAATTGGTAACACTTTCTTTGGAAGTCAGTGCTGGATCATTTAAAGGAGTCCCTGAGTATACGATCAGAACTCAAATATAGTTTTATGAGCAGGTTTACAGTTATGTTCCACCCTGGTGGTCTTTCTTCCTGTGTCTTTCCTAGTTAAGATTTATGCTGTCATTCACCACAGTCTAATTATGTTTTGATAAAAATGAAATGGTTGCTGATCCATTTCAGACTGAAAGATGAACTGAAATATTACACAATTCCAAACCCTGGCTCCCCCAACTCTTCATTTTTAATTCCAGGAGTTCTTTTCTATTCTATTCTATTCAGGTTCTTAAACCATGCCCATCATTGTAGTATCTGAGTGGCTTCTTGAAGTGTATATATCACACGCTACTATATGTTTCTGTTAAAGAAGGCAAGGTGACAGAAGTATGCCTTGCACTTAGAGTGGAATGTCGTGAGCTTTGTGATGGGCCTTAGTTCCTGATGGAAGTTCACAGTCTTGAGCTAGCCCTGAGTCAAAAAAGTATCACAATTCAGGACAGCACTTAAGCGCATGCTTATCCTGAAGCATGTGCTTAGTCCAGAATAGGGATGGATTTAATCATAGTCTAAAGTGCTTTCCTGAATCAGGGCCTACAGATGTACCTTAAGGTCTTCTACAGTGGCAATATTTTTTTAGCGCATCTGCAGCCAGTGCAGTTCAGTAGTAATGTGTCAGGTATCATATTACGTCTTTCTCTCTGCACTTCAAGCTTATTTTCACTGACTAGCCTTGAGATGGGTAGCTCCAATCTCTGGGCAATTAGCATGAGCTAAATATAGATAGATTGACATTGAGAAAGCTATGTCACAAAATGATCTTTTGATTAGGCATACATTTCAGTGGGGCTTATAGGAAATGGAACTCTCTAAAACATTGTTATGAGGTTTTGTGCAGCGTAGGTGATGCATGCAGAATGCAGAAATGGTTTATCAACTCTTGCTAGCTATGCAACCATCCAATCTCTTGTCAATAACGACAACAAACCTCTGTGTTTCTTCACGTCCACACTTTATTAATAAACACGTTCATATGTCTGAGACACTCCCTGATGGTCTCATAGAGCTTAGCTAATAGGAAACCAGGCTCACTGTTCCAAATCATTGTTCTAAATGAAGCAAAATATCACTTGAAATGGAGCCAGGGCTTTCCTAGGTTGAACTTTGGATCAGACCCATAAGGAATAGCAGAATGCCTCTTCAACTTTCAAAGCCATTGAAGTCACTGGGGCCCCCATTCAGGGACATCATTTCAGAAAATATTGGGTGCGGGGGAGGGAGGAGTTGTGTCGGCATATAAAGCATTATAAGTGATTATATTATATCCTGCAAAGGTGATGGTGGTGGTGGTGGTGGTTGGGGGGGACAAAAACTAACACATATAAGACCTATGAAAAGTTGGGAGGGGGGCAAACCAAGGTCTAGACAGCACAACTGCACAACAAATGATGTCCCTGCCCAGTTCCTCAAAGATGTATATGCACCTAATTCCCATTGAAATCAGTGGGAGTTAGGCGCCTAAATACCTGTCAGAATTGGGGTCTGGAAGTCCTTCCATTAAGGCTCAGCCTGTATGGTAAATCAGATGACTTGGCTTCTCTCAGTCTAACTTAATTCAGGAAAGCACTTGTCATTGGGAGGTAAGCACAAACTCAAAGTTAAGCATGTGTAACGCCGACAGACCCTGGTCGTCGGCGGGCAGGATTGAATTTGAAACCTCTGGAGTTTAGTGCATGAACCTCTACTGCATGAGCTAAAAGCCAGCGGGCTGTTAGCTACGGGTGTTAAGCAGATTCACTTTTTCTCTCTTTCTGTAAGTGGTCTTGGTGCTACTAGATGGGACAGAACACCACACCCAGGAGGTATGTGGGTTACACCTGCATTCAGCTGCTGTCCTGAATGGATCTGCTGTTCTGAGTTAGGAGTCTCTGGCAATAGAATTCCAAGATTATGCAGCCCAATCTGGACTTCAAATAATAACATTTGTAGCTTGTTCAAGCTGCTTAAACAGTCCATGTTAATCCAGCTACGGTTCTGTATTCCACAGGAGAAAGTCAAATGCACGTATTATTCTGTACAGTGTTCCTGCTAAAGCCACAGGTCCAAATCTATCCTCAGTTTCAAACTACAGTAACTCCTCACTTAAAAAGCAACAAAAAGTCCTGTGGCACCTTATAACAGATATATTGGAGCATGAGCTTTCGTGGGTGAATACTCACTTCGTCAGATGCATGTGGGCATTCTCTCATGAAAGCTTAAGCTCCGATACATTTGTTAGTCTATAAGGTGCCACAGGACTCTTTGTTGCTTTTTACAGATCCAGACTAGCACGGATACCCCTCTGATACTCCTCACTTAAAGTTGTCCTGGTTAACGTTGTTTTGTTGATACGTTGCTGATCAATTAGGGAACATGTTCATTTAAAGTTATGCAACGTTCCCTTCTAACGTTGCTGGGCAACCGCCTGCTTTGTCCACTGCTTGCAGGAAGAGCAGCCCATTGCAGCTTGCTGGTGGGGGTTTGGAACCAGGGTGGACTGGCAGCCTCCCTATCAGCTCCCCGTTCCCCTAAGTTCCCTGTGTGGCAGCCGCCCAGCAGGCTATCAATTGCCGGCAGTTCAGCTATCCCTCCTCGCACTGCCGTGTGCTGCTCCTACCCTCTGCCTTGGAACTGCTCCTGCTTGCTGTGCAGGCGGGGGTGGGAAGGAGTGGGGGGCTAATGTCAGAGTGTCCCCCTCCCCCCTGCTCCTGCCCCCCACTTACCCCATCTGTAGAGCAATGGGAAGACACAACAGGGCTCTGCTGTCTCAACTTCTTGATCTACTTAAAAAGGCAATGTACTTAGAGTGGTATCAGCATACTTAAAGGGGCAATGCATCTCTCTCTCTCTCACACACGGTATGTGTCTCTACCTCTGCCATGCTGTCTCCCCTCCCTCCATTTGTGCTGCCTTGTAGAGTGTGAGAGCTCAGCCAAATGCTAGTTCATCATTTAGCAGTAAAGCATTCCCTGGGAAATATCCCACCCTCTTCCACCCTCTGACTCCACCACCTCAACCAAGCTTCACAATCATCATTGCTGTGTACAGTATTGAATTGTTTGTTTAAAACTTATTGTGTGTGTGTGTGTATGTGTGTGTATATAATATAGTTTTTTTGCCTGGTGAAAAATTTTTCCCTGGAACCTAACTCCCCTATTTACATTAATTCTTATGGGGAAATTGGATTAGCTTAATGTCGTTTCTCTTAAAGTTGCATTTTTGAGGAACATAACAACATGAAGCGAGGCGTTACTGTATTGAACTGCAGACAAGGGTGATAAGGATTTTTTTAAAATGTATTTTCTAAAACTTACAGAGCAAAGCTGAGTGAGGTAATAACTTTTATTGGACCAGACCTGAAGAAGAGCTCTGTGTAAGCATGAAATCTTGTCTCTCTCTCTCACCAACAGAAGTTGGCCCAATAAAAGATATTACCTCACGCACCTTGGGACCAAGAGGGCTACAAGAAGATTGGATTTTCTATAATTTGACAGGTATGTCCCATTTATGCAAACACAACGGGCCAAATTCTTCTCTCAGTTACCTCTATTGACCTTAAAGGTGAGAAATAATGTTTTCCCTCCTCAAATAAATAATTTCTCGACCCTAAATATCTCTTCTGCTGCCAGGGGGAGAGGGGTAGCATGGCTGTAACTGAGGGAAGAGTCTGGGCCACACTTTACAATGCATGCCCACGGATTCCTTTGTGAGTTTTGTTCCCCCTCCCCCACTGCACATGCATGCTGGTTTGACAATGTAGGGCAGCGCCTAGTGACAGGCTTCTGTCTTTTGTTTTAAAAAATTATAACAGAGCCATTATTTTAAAATGCACAGGATATAAAGAATTACACCAACTCTACAGAGAGGGGAAGACAAAGTCAGTGTCAAAATTGGGGGCCTATCATCCTTGACCACGTAATTTCAGTTACTCGATGCGACAGGTGACACCCCGCTGGCTTTAAGATCTACCCCCATGTGTGAAAAGATGAGTGCTTCTGGACTGGTCCATTCTAACTCCCTTCAAGGAAAGAACAGTGGGGGAGACGGTGATGAGCGTGCCCAAAGAGATTGCCTTAAGCTTATTTGGTTTTCTTTTCACACATGCAACGTGATCCAATTACTTTTAAGCAATGAGGTCATTTAAGTGTGCCAGACCAGAGATTTGCCATTTTTCCTCCATTCACTTTCTTAAATCTTTTTGTCAGTCATGTTGCCCTTGACTAGCAGAGCAGCTGCTTAGGGTCTGCCTGTGTAGTTATAATCCCATTAAAGAACTCTCCATTATGCTGCTAATATATTTATAAAGAAACTAGTCACCTGGAATTAATGGTTGATACCTCTCCCTGGACACGCTGTTCAGAAATAGAATCATTTCTGATCCCCTGCCTTGTTAGATATGACCAGTTGCTTTTGTCATGGTGCCAAATTGGCTGAAATAGATTAGCAATTAATGCAGAACATCCTTTCCTGTGTTTGCAAAGTCCTTGTAATCATCACTGTCGATCACATTCTCATCAGCTCTTTCCTGATAGTGCTGAGATGACAGATATGCCCGGGTTTAGGAAGCTTATAGTCTTACATGGAAATATGAAAGGCATTAAATGAACATCCTGACAGAGAAGGTGAGGAATCTGATGCAAGGGAACGGGTTACAAACCATTTTCAAGTATATTCGCCTTCAACTTTTTTCGGTCAGCATCAAGTTTGCAAGCCTTACAAAGTCTTAAAGGGAAGGAAAGATCTTCTAAAAGCCATTGCCTTCCCCCACCTTAAACTAACCTCTCAGTGCTGACTCTTCATTAGTTTCAGGAAGACCCAGGTCAAAGTTATCCACTTTACTTTGAACCGTCCCACAGACTTGCTGCAGCCTATCTCAGAATGGGTTGGAAGTCAGTGGGATTTTTGTCTTTGACTTCAGTGGGGTTAGGATTTCACTCCAACCCCTCCCATACAATCCAGCCATTTTTGGTGCAAGAGCCTTCTTACAGCATTGGCCATCTGCAATGTCCATCCTTTCTCTTTCCACCTCATCAACTCTTCATCTCCCTGCAAGTCTCAGCCTCTGTTTCCCTGCCTCAGCTTCTTCTGTTGGTTCTCTCTGTGTTTATAGCATTTATTCTGCAAAGCATGTTACAGTCCAAGACATTTGTGTTGCTTTTTTTTGTGGGGGGAAGGGTAGCTGGGCAGGTAAAGGAAGGCTGTTGTACAAACTCAAGTAGTGTTGCACTTTGAAAGGGAGGGAAAATGGCCTTCTGGCTAAGGCAATGGTTTGGGACTCAGGAGATCTGCGTTCAGTTCCCTGCTCTGACAGACCCCATGGGCAAGTCACTCGTGCTCTGTGCCTCATTTTCCCCATTAGTAAAATGGACAGAATACTTTGTCTATTCTGTGTATTCAGAGTGTCTGATCTGTTGGGCAGAGATTTACATTTGTACGTAGCCTAGCACAATGGGCCCCTGGCCTGATTGGCACTAAAAGTTATTAAATGATAATACCAGTAATGAGCATGAGGTGTTTTAATATTAGAGTGTTGTGGGCCACATGAGTGTGTAGATGTAAAAGTCTGAGTTTGCGAGGACTGAGGAAACAAACCCAGTAACGTTGTCTAGTGCATGAGAACCGTCGACTGTGCAAGCTGAGGACAATGAAAACAGATTGAAAGCCGACAGCATCAATGCTGAAGCAATGAAAAGTAAATTCACTTTAAAAGAATTCTAGCATTTTTAATCCTGCGTTTTCTCCCCAGCTATGTAACTTTTTGCTTGATGGAGTTTGCAAACTATCTTTTCATTTCACTAAAAGGGAATAATGGGTCAGATCCTCAGAACTGCACTGCCCCTTTGCACTGCTCTGTTGACAAAGATGACCCATGGAGCCAGCTCAGCCAGCCAGGGAGAGTCACTGGGAGTCACAGAGCTGGCTAATGGCTTTCCAAGGCCCCATGGCCAGGCACAGTGTAGCTGAGCTCCAGTGATCCCTGGCTGCCAGAATGTCCCCTTGGATTCACGGGGAACGGATGTAACTTAAAGCAGCTCTGAGGCAGCTGTACATTGCACTGGGTTCTAAAGCAGCTGTCACCAGGCCCCAGGATTGGGGAGCTGCAAAGGAGCCATCTCCTTCCCCCCAGTGCTCTTCCTGTGCTGAGAGCAGCTTGGTCGAACCAGAGGATGCAGCTCAAAGTTGTTAGAACGTTTCCATTTCATGTAGGCTGTAACGTATGCTCTGAATTCTAGCAAATTGTGTAAAATTGTGACGCTAAGGTAGCATTCTTCCTTCAAAGTTTCAAAATTAATAAAAATGTTGTGTGGGGTTGGAAACTTGGGAGAGATGAGCTGTGGTTTTCTACTGCTCCAAGAATAAAATTCCTCTGGCTTTGTAAAAAAGCCCAGAGAAGTTGTCCATTTAAAAGAAAACATAAAGACACCTTTTTTTAGTGATCGTTTTACTGTGTTTCTGGGATACACTATGCTGATGTTGCCCTCCCATAGATCTTGACAACCCCAATGAATTCAGTGGGTAAAGGTGAGATCAGAATTTGGCCAACTGACCCTTCTGCATGAATTAATATCACTGAAAATTAGAAATTGCAGAAATCAGTGTAAGGCTCTTCTAGGGCTTTTGGAAATGTTTACTAGAAAAAGGCCATCGATTGTAAGGTCTTATTTTAGAAAGTCACTGCCCCCCAAGAGCTTACAATCATTTCCTTCGTGTTTGTACAATACCTAACACAATGGGGCTTTGACCTAATTGCTGTCAAGGTGCTGTCGCTGCATAACTGTTACATAAGAAATGCTCGCAGACGTTTTCATTGTTCCCCTCTTCCTTCTTGACTGATCCAAGGGAAGTCCTTGGCAACAGGGACATTACCAATATTTTATTATTGTCCTGGATTGATGAGGAGATTATGAGTGCAATGCTGAAATGTTCAGTTCTGACTCAGAGGAAGGCAAATTATTCTCAGATAAAATTATTCATCTAGGTTTGCTCTTTTTTCCCCACTTGTTTATTATCCATAAATAGATCAATGTTTCCATGAATTCAATTACAGCTGTTGGATGAATGTGAATGAGTTAATGTTTATAGATTTCTGGCAATCTCAGAGAATATTGAATATAAGCAATTCAGAGCCTAAGCTATTAAGAGACAATGTGGTCCAGTGTATAGCAGCCTGGCCTGGGACCCAGGAGACCTGCATTCTATCCCCATTGCGCAAGTGACCTGCTCCGTGATGTCTGATCAATCACTTCACCTCTCAGTTTCCCTTCATATTTGATTAGCTGTAGATCTGAAGCTGGGATTTCTCAAATTATGTTTATTTATAGTGTCCAGTACAATGGAGCTCCAGTCTTGGGTGGAGCCTCTAAGTGCTACTCCAATATAAATAACGTTCCTGCTCATTAACTAGAATATGCATGGAGAGTGAACACGCAATGGGCGTGAACACAGGCAAGATGAAGCTTTGAACTCATGTTCCCAAATAGCTTTTTGCAATATTCTTCCCATTCTAGCAGTGACCAAACGTCATCACTAGTTGGTGACCTGTGTGTAACAGGCCTGGTGGCCCAAGTCCATTTCCTTTGGATGGGCGTCCGTATCACACAAAAACACCACCAAGAACTAATTGGCTTCTCTACTGGAAATTTCCATTCACTATCCCAAGAACTGAAGGTCTGATACTGTGAGGTACTGAGCACCTCTGAGGTGATGCTGAGCATCTTCAATTTCTAAGTTTATTGACCCTTTTGCCTCACCCCCTGCTCTATTCTCAGCCACCTTCCTCCACTCTGCTGGGCTGGGACATCTGCAACTGCAGAAGTGTTTGTGGGGCGGGGCTTGGATAGCAAGAAACACCTCCTCAGAGATGAACACGCTCAGGGGAGGGTTTTGGTTCAGTGAGAGCACAGTTAGGCCAAGGCTGGGCACCTTGAGATAATTCCAATCTCCAGATGGTGCCACGGAGCAGCACAGCCATTTTGGTGCTGGTGTTAAAAGGCAGCAACTATATCTTGGTGTGCAATGAGGGCCAGACAGTGGCCTGTCCTGTGTTCCAGGGGGAGTATGATGTCTCCTTCCTTTTGGTAGCAATGCAACCTGGGCAAGCAGGCTCCTCAGGGCTTCCTGTGCAGGTGGGCAAGCACAGACTACTTGCCAAGGAGAAGCGTGCTCTACCAGCTCCCCTCAAAGCAAGGGAGTTTGGAACCAGGAGGTCCTAATCAGCTTCTAACAACACACCGACCTGTTCTCAGGGATCCTGGCAAAGGCACAATTGAGCCCCTCATTGTCAGCTGGGTTCCATCTCAAAGGCTGAATGTCCAGCTCTCCCTTGTCTCTGTTTTAATTGACTGCCTTTGATTACATTTCCCTGTCGGGCAGTCCTGCCATTCTGCATTGTGGCTTACACAGCTTGGGTCCTGTTTTCTTTGCTGTTTCCTAATGGGCAAAAAGCCATACAGACTCCTTCCAACATAGCACGTGCCAAGGCTGGGGGAGAAGGCCTGGGGAAGAGACAAACTCAACTATCTCACCTTCCATAGTGTTCATGCTATCCCTGCAACTACCTGACATCAACATTCAATCACCAGCTAAAGCTGTTTGTTCCCTCATAATCCTCCTGCCTAACCCTCATCCCTTACATATCCTGGATGTCACCATTTAACCAGGACCCACACTCTGTTAGCTCAAGCCTGAAAGGCAAGGTAAGAAATGGCTTAAGATATCTTTATGAGGCCAGCCAGGGAAAGAGCAGTTGTAGCTACGGTCTGTCACCCAGGCAGGAAACTGACATTTTATTCTGAAGGCAAATACACCGGTCACAGGACAGAGGTTGGTATCCTATTGATTACAATGGTATGTCTAGCCCATTGGGGCCCTGGGCCATGGCTGGGCTTTTTAGGTGCTACCACAATATATAAATAAATGAAATAATTACCCAGTGTTCCCTGTTATATTCAGCATAAGTTAGAGTATCCTGAAGGTTGATCTAATTTGTAGTGATAGTAACAGGATCCAGTGCATGAATTACACCCAGCTGCCTGCACCCCCAATGGGCCGATCTGGTAGCTGGGTATCTCCAGGGCATAGAGATGGGTTAGCCTCAGTTTGCTGGTGATTTGATAGGGGACTGGTCTAGAAACTGCTATGGCTTTTCAGGGGAAAGGTGTAGGGGACCAGATTCACTGGCTTACAGCTGCTTTGCCCAGAAGCATAGGCCAGGGTCCAGTCCCAGGCTGTGTGATATGCAGGATTTCACAGCAGCTGCAGAGTGATCAGGCTGTATGGGAAGACATATGTTCTTTGCAGTTCAAATACTTAAAAAAGTATTTTGACTATGAAAAAATAATTGGAGAAGGAAGCTTTGAAATTTTGTTTAATCTTAACTGGCAAAAGTCAAAACATTAGAAGGCGTTTGGAGAAGTGGCTGAAGTTCAGAGCCTGAGAAGAACCGAGAGACGAGCGATGCTTGGAATAGCCGAAGAGAAAAGATTCAGTGGACGCGTTTGCAATAAATGGAAAAAGCAAATCGGAATGATTCTGAGCTGGGCATTGGCTGTGTCCCAGTGAAGTCAATGGGACAGAGATTGGTGGCACTGGGAGGATATACCCAGAATGAGAACATTGGAGAGGCTTGGGTTGACTAGAGAAGCCTAGATCAGCTGAGGACTGAGAGATTTCAGAGAGGTCTACAGTGTCAGAAAGGAGAATGCAGCATTTAGGGGGAGGGAAAATTCAAAAGCTCTGAGCCAGCTGCATAAGGCAGAATGGAAAGGCCTGAGAAAGAGGAAGATGTTGGCAAGCCGTGGAGCCTCGGTGGGAGGTCAGGCAGGGATATGGGGTGTTAATATTTATTGCAATCCTGTAAATTGTCAATGCTAAGAACTTCAGTGCAATCGTGACAGTTTGTTTCGTTCCCGTGCCATAATTCAGCGCTTTATGTGGCTTCCTTGCCTGCTCCAGTTCCAGAGTCACAAACAGTAGCTTATTAACTCATTCAGTGCCACATGCCCTGCGAATCAATGGAAATTGAGTGCTGACCGTGTTTTGGCAACTCTGCTACCTCTGTTTCTGCTCCAGAAGTTCCCTTTACCTTTAACCCCCGCATGGTCTCTGGTGGGGCTAAAGAAAACAGGGCTGATGTCCAGAAACAAAGACTGAACCGTTGGCGTATTTATTGCCCTACTTTTGCATTGGTACTAACTTGTACAAATGAAAGTAAACTTGTTCTATCAATCTTTGCTTGTAATTATTACAGTGACTGATTTTTGTTATTACAGTTCACATTTTCCAGTGATGGGCTCCTGGCCAGCCAGTACATTTGGGGGTGCCCTGTTCTCCTCAGGCTTGATCTTGCTCCCTTTGAGTTCCTTGGTGTGGGATCAAGGGGTCAACCTACCCTTACAGAGGAAGGGAAAAGAAATCTTGCAAAGACTTAATGCACCTGCTTAGTTTTACACCCTGGGCTCAGCTGTGGGTGCTGCTGCATATCTGTGTAGGGGGATTAGGTGCTTGCCTGCATGGGCTACTTGCATTGCTGTGGCTGGACTGTTACTCGCTTTCCCTTGCTGGTGAGCTGGAAGTGTGTGTGCAGAATGGGGGAGAGGGTGAAGTAGGGTGACCAGATGTCCTGATTTTATAGGGACAGTCCTGATTTTTGGGTCTTTTTCTTATAGAGGTTCCTATTACCCCCCACCCCATCCTGATTTTTCACACTTGCTGTCTCATCACCCTAGGGTGAAGCCTGGGCTTCCTCACTCCCTAGCATGTCCGCACAGCTCAGCCAATGACGAGGGGGAAATAGCCTACCCTAAGCAAGGACTGATGGAATTTACTTTCCCCACAGCAGCAAGGCAGAAGCAGGGGGAGTGCCTCACCCAGAGACGCAAGTCTGTCCTGGCCTTGCTTCTGGAGCAGCGCAACTATGCATTGCTCTTCAGCTGGGCTGGATTGGAAGTTGCGCCACTGAGTTCAATGGACCGACGCACAGGGTGTGAAGTGAAGGATGTGTAAATCGAGTGCTCAGTATGTTCAGGCATGTTCCATATTGTAGGCCTCTGTGGTATCGTATCTTACATTATGCAATCTGGAGAGAAACAAGGAGTAACCAGCACCAAATAAATATCAGATAATCCGCTACATATCTCTTTTGATGAAAGTGCCATTATAGACTGCCTCTAGGAAAGAATATCGGTTGCAATTCCTCATTTCTTGTCTACTGGCTTGAATTAACCTGAGTGGTTGTGCTCTTGAAATGTGTACTTTGGGGACCAGTTTGATGGCACTCTTCCTGCTGTTTAGGGAGCACAAATATGACAGTTCAGTTGTTGCTGTGCATTGTTAATATGGTTGATTTTGGTCACCTTCCAGCAGAACCACTAAGCAATCATGGAAAATGACGGGTAACACATTTCTAGAAGGATTCTGGTTAATTTTGGCTCTAAAACAGGCTGTGTAAGCTTGGCAAAAAATGGATGAATTCATTATCTACAAATAGTGGAAAATATTATAAATGGCAGTAAATGAAATAAATGGGTGTTTCCACTGTAACATGCTTTTCTCTGAGCCACCCAGAAAGAATACAGCTTGGTTTGCTGTGTGGGTAATCTTAGATGAAGTGCAAGATCAGTGCTCAAATACTTGTTTGGGAGTGAACCGTTTTATGCTTTGTTGTAGAGGGAAATATGTACATTTTGCATTCAGGGATGTATGTTTCATAGCCACATACGGAGGTCGAAGTGAAGCTCGAGCTCTCTGTGTGCCTTCGAACCCGAGCCTACTTATTCACTGACACTTTAAAAACTCTTGCACCCCAATCTGGGTCTATGCCGGTTATGCAATATATATGTATTTTTCTTCCATCCTTCCAAACGATATCTGTAACCCCCTATAACCCAAGCCTGACCCCAGATGTACAGTACCTACCCTCTCAACCTGTGTATATTTCATTTCAAACGTTTATTTTAATAAATTTTTTCAATTTGTTTGTATTCCTAAACTAACCTCATTTTCACTGGCTCTTCAAGACCTTAAGGGTTTGGGAACCTCAATGACTCATTCTAATGGAAATTCACTGACCCTCCGCACTGGAAGAAACTGATCTCTCTGTATGTTTTGGATTTGTTTATTGCCCAGCACTTGTGCTATGAAGACATGGAACTAAAGTTCTGGCAGTTTTTTAATAGAAAATGAAATAGGTAGCCTTTGGCAGATGCACTTTGCTCCCACCCGTTCAGCCTTGGGATTTATCTTGCTCTTTGTGATTCATTGAGAGGCAATTCACTTAAGCACGTGTGCCTCTCAAGCATGTGAGTAGTCCGCAGCACCACTCGTGTGCTTACAGTTATGCACGTGTTTAAAGTACGTTGTGCAGTTCAGTATACGTTGCCACTCGTTTTGCATTAATTAAGAGGTCTTCAGATTTCGGGAGAAATTGCAGCCTTACTCATTGATTGGAATGTTGTTGTTGTTATTGGAGACAGAAAGGGGCAGATCCTCATCTGATGTTATTGTAGCCCATTGACTTCAATGGAGCTCTGACCAATTTATAGAGTTAGACATGTACTTATATCAATTTGCACCAGCCTTTTTGCTCTTCTGGCAGATATTTTTTTTTTCTGAATAAAATCTTTTTCCCATCCCTGAGCTTCTACTTCCATTGGATTCTGCAATGAAGTCATAAATCATCTAAGCTTTGACTTTCTCACAGGGTCAAGTAAGTGGGTAGGATGGTCTGTGAGGGAAAAAAGAACCTTTTGTTAAGACCAAGATTTTCAAAAAATGTTGGGTGTTACAGTTGTGCCTAGATGCCCTAAATGTGATCACAGCCCCATTATGCTAGGCACTGTACAAACACAAAGTGAGAGACTCTCCCTATCCCAAAAGTTAACAGTCTAAATAGATGGGACAGACACTGTGTGCGGGCATGTCTACACTTACCTCCAGAGCGATCTATCCAGCAGGGGGCCGATATATTGTGTCTAGTGAAGATGCGATAAATCGACTGCTGAGTGCTCTCCTGTTGAGTCTTGTACTCCACTGGAGGGAGAAGCATAGGTGGAGTTGACGGGGGAGCGTCAGCAGTCGACTTACCACAGTGAAGACACCGTGGTAAGTAGATCAAAGTATGTTGACTTCAGCTACATTATTCATGTAGCTGAAGTTGCATAACTTAGATTGTTTTGCCCCCTTTCCCACAGTTCCCTAGTGTAGACCAGGCCTCCGAAAAAGGAAGCACGGTGCTGGGGGACTGAGGCACAGAGAGGCTAAGCGATGTCCCCAGGGTCACATGGGAAGTTTATGATAGAGTCAGGAATTGAACGCAGATCTATGGCGAGCCCTAGCCGTTGTCTTAATCATGAGACCACTCATCTTCTCCTGGGCCAATGGGAGCTGTTTTAGATTCCTAAATATGGAATTAGGAACTTAATTTTAGACTCCCCTTTTTGAAAGTCTTGGCCAAGATGTCTTCACTCATAAGAAAATACGCAAAGGGGAATTAGTAAGAACTTGGGGCAAGTTAAAGGAACAATCTAAGCCTGTTTAAATGTGAAGATCCACCTTCCCTTTAGGAAAGTTTGTTCAAGGAAGGTGTATAGTCTCCGGTGGCTATGACCACAAGCACATATGGGGTGAAATCCTGGTCCTGTTGAAATCCAATGGCAAAACTCCCATAGACTTCAAAGGTGTCATTATTTCATCTATGGCTTTGAAAGATCAACGTCAACACACTGAATTTCACCTAGCCTTAGAGAAGGAGTGAGAGCAGTTTGTGGAGAGTTGAGGAAATATGCATTGATGACCAACCTGACAAAGCAAGTGAGTCACTGTGAACGAGAGTGTTTGCCTGCCTTTTGTTAACAAGCGTTGTAGTTAAGAGGTGCTGCTGTAGCTGATTAAGCTTGTAGCCAGAGTGGCTTTGGTTTTCCGTCTGTACTTGATGTGATCTTTATTCTCAAATGCAGATTTGCCACCGTCCTATGTGTCTTTGTGACCACCAGGCTGATTGCTGCAATGTGCTCCATGTGGGATTACTCGTTAAGACCACCCACATGCTTCTGCTGGCATAGAATGTCAGAGGGCCCTGGTTTTGTCAGACTGGCTGTAGTATATTGTCCCGAAGTGTCAGAGGCTGCACTGGCTCCTTACATCTGGGTGGAATTCGATGTGTTGATTGTGACCTTAAAAGTGATATGTGATTTGGGTATTAATTCCCTAAGATATTGGGTCAGATTCTCCACTGATGAGATTCTGGCCCACGGTCTTGCCCATACAGTCATGCAAAACCTTTATTTCCTTTCTAGACGTTCCAAGAGCTGCATAAGATTTTGCCCTACCACGCCCACTGATTTGAACTTCTGTTGACTTTAATGGGAGTTGTGTGACTAAATCCCACGCAACTCTAAAACGCTAGGGGTTAAATCCAGTTAGTCGCTGGTTTAAAAACAAATCTCATGTGTTTTTAATTTTTTGACGGATAGGTCTGGCCAGCAATCAAGAGTAAATCATGATATCAGTGCACACCCATGACCTAGCCTGATATGTTACTACATTTTGCAGTGACATACATGAGTCATGAGAGCTGAGTTTTAATTAAGAAGGTGTTCAATTAATGTTTAATCTATTACTGAGAAAGTTGTTCCTTCACTGCACTTTCCTGGGAAAAATGAGCTACAGTGTTTTGAATAGTGTGATTCAAATACAATAGGATTCAAATAGAATAGGATTCAAATAGTATTTAAATTTTATGCCGTAATTTTCTGTTCCAAATGCTTTATTTTATTAAAAAATACCAATTCTAATTTGGGATACTTCTACTACAGCAATAGTTATATAGGACAAGGCATAATCAATCAATCAATCTTTACTGTTACAATTTTCATTATGCCATAACAGGCTTCTACACAACATGACAGCACAATAAAAGCCCAGCAAAAATACAGTAAAAGAAACACAACACTTAACGCCAAATCATATATTCATTAGTCAGGCAAAAGTACCTCTGAAGACGTGTATGATCATAAATCATTGTAAAATGCAGTGGTGGGCTAACATTTGAATTTGTGCTTTGTTTATTAATAAAATAAAACATATGGAGTAGAATGTTATTGTATAAAATCCAAATTCTCTGTGGAGCCATATTATTCAAAGCATGGTAGTTTAATTCTCCATGAAATGCCAGGCAATGAAAAAGTCCTTGATCACAAATTAAAAATAAAATAAAAAGGAAATTAAAATCTGATGCTGTCTGCTGGGAATATTTTCCTATAAAAATTCATTTACCTGTGGTACTTGGTTGGAATTTCAATTCAATAGTGGTCATGATCCATTTATATTTGCTTTCTGAGAACATTCATTGGTCAAGCTTCATTAGTATGAATCCTCACAGGAAGTGGATGTTAAATTTGATTGCTCAAATATCTGCAGAAAGCTAATCAAAATGTCTATTTGATTTTAATATGCCCCATTTACAGTTCACAATGTGTTAATTACATAAACCAAGATTCTACATTAATAAGGTTCAAAAAGGAATTGGATGTTTATATGGATATCAAGAATATTTATATGAATATCAAAAATATCCAGAATAAATTATGACAAAAATCTCATGCTTCAGGGTTTAAGATGATCTCAAACTATTAGAGACTAGGATGAGACAGATCTGTGAGTGGTGCATTTTTATATCTGCCTGTTGTGGGGTTCTTACAACTTCCTCTAAAGCATCTGATGCTGGCCACCATCAGAGATAGGGCACTGGGCTAGTTGAATCTTGGAGCTGAACCCGTCTGGCAATTGCTATGTTCCCAAGTCATACAGTCAGGAAACAGACACCAGCCAGACCAAACCAAACCTAAAACCAAAACAAGACTCTCCACCACACAAGCATCTTCATCTCAGGAGAGGATAAGTGAACAAACATCTTGCACTACTGTAAGATGCTCAGATACTGCAGAGATGAACAAAGTATAAGAATCCCTTTGTAATAGAATCGAAACCTAGGTCATTTGGAGCAATGACTAGCTTGTGAATTTTGAAGTTTTAAATACTGAATATTTGCAATGAATGTTCATGAGATATATTCATATAGTTGGGGAAAAACAAACTCAGGAAAAATATTCAGGGAGAATTTCAAATAATTAATACAATTTGAGAATTTGAACAGAACAAGAGACCTAATTTAATAAATTGGTTCCAAATGATTTGCTCAGCTATACTAAGGCTCATTTTTCCTGCAGCAATGAGTCTTTTCTGTTGCATGCACAGTCAACGTGTGCTGTGGAAAGTATTTTATAGGGTGTGGTAATGTTCCTTGTCAGCTACAAGGGAAGTGCCAACATTAGCAGCCACCTATCAGTGTCCTGGGCAGGAAAGAGATGTTATATTTTCCTAACTGCCCTGGATTAAGTATGTGTGACTGGGAAGGCCAAGTAAAAGATTTGCAAAGAATGCTGAACCCACCAGACATCAGAGTGTGTTGGGCTTATGCTGCTTTACGTGAACCAGTCCATGTCTGGATAGTACTCGCACAGCACTACAACCAGCTCTTTAGATCAGGCATTCTCTAGATGTCTCCCTTCCTTTTCTCCTATCTAGTTTTCAGGGTGTACAGGTTTCATTAGCAGGGTTCATGGGTGTATCTCAGCTGAAGGGATCCTGCCGCTCAGTTCATACAGGGTCCCTGTGGGAGAAGACACTCCTACCTCACCAATGGGTCAGCAAAAGAGTGAAAACTCTCCTACTAAGCTAAGAGCACGCCCACACCCATCATCTCTAGTACAGAAACTAGAGAACTCCCAGTATTTCCTAGTAACTGTGTGTTATGGAAAAGACTTCTCAGAATTTCTATGGCACAGTCCTTAGGGAACCCTTAGGGTTATGGGGCAGTTGGCAGCAAGAGAGAGAGAAGTAGAGCTGGAAGGGAAACAGTTTTCCCATCCTAAAGTATTTTCAAGAGTTCAAAAATATTTTCCCATCTTGAATCAAGATGAAAAGTCAAAATCTCAAAACTAATTCCGAACTGAGAAACCAGAATCTTTTTTGGTTCAGGTCCATCAAAACATTTCATTTGGATTTTGACCTTTGTTTCTTTTTTATTAACCCCCTTTTAAAAGTCTAATTACCTTACATTTCAAACTGAGAAACCTGATTTTTTTTCTTTAAATGTTTTTAATGAAATATTTTGACAATTTCAAACCTTTTTTCTCAGCATTATTTTCGAGTTGGGAAATTCATTGAAACCAACCCCATTTCACAAACAGTTTTGGCTTTGTCTAAAAAAGTTTTGTTTTAAAATTCTGACCAGTTTTAGGGAGAAAGTCCTCTCTCCCCCTCCCCCCACCATTTTCTGCTGCCTTGTTGAAGAAGCAGATAAACCTAGTCCCCAAATCTTCAAATCAACCGGCAGGACTGAGTCCACTGACAACCATAAGTATTACCATATCAAAAGAATAAATGTTGAGGAAAACTCCAGGAGTAGCAATGCATAAGACCTACAGCCACAGTCAGGGGATGTCAGGACAGAAAAAATTGGAGGGATATATTTCCATTTCATCTATCACCTCAGTGATTGTGCTGATGTGGACAACTCATGTGAAAAGCAACCTGATTTGAGTTCCTGGTCACAGTTGTGACACACACTTGCTGTGTGACTTTGGACAAGTCATTTAGGGTATGTCTACACTGTAAAAAAAAACCCAAAAACCCTGTGGCAGAAGTCTCAGGGTCTTAGTCTACAGATTTGGACTTATGCTACTGTGCTAAAATAGCTGGGATCAGAGTGGGCAGGCTTCAGAGCTCAAGCTCCAGCCCAAGCTGGAAAATCTATACAGCTACTATTAGTGCCATGGTATGAACTCAAGTCTGTCGATCCAAGCTCTGAGACTTGCTGCTATGACTGGTCTTACCATGAGGCGAACTGAGGCGGCTGTCTCAGGTGCCAGATGGGGGGGTAGGGAGGGGCGCCACTAGTACCCAGAGTGTAGAAAATTGTGTCTGCTGCCGGTATATATGTATTCTCTCTCCTCTAAATGCACAGAGATGGTGGAGTGCTGTGTTGGAGGAAGGAGGGCACAAGAGACATAACAAGCAGGCAGGAGAAAAGGTGAGAGGGAATAACAGAAAACAGCAGGAGCTGCAGAGAGAGAGAGAGAAGAGGAGCCTCTTATGTACCTCTCTAGCATCCCTAGGAACCTGGACTGATTAACACCAGTTTCTCAGGGAGCTGCCTGTTTCCTACTGCTTCCCTGAACCCACTTGAAGACAACTGGCAGTCAACTGAAGTAGTGGGAGCCAGTTAGGCCCTTAAGAAGCTGATATCTTCCCTCACTCAGGCCATGTTACCAGCCTGCTTATTTGTCCCCTTCAACTGAGTGTTGAGAGCCACTATAGCTGGCACAGCACAGCAGTCATGACTAACAGAAGAAAACGCCCCTCTGGGGCAGCATTCAAAAAAAGAAAGAAAGCAAAGGAAGCTTTTCTATCTAAGCAGGAAGGAGCTCTCCTGACACAAATGTTCATGGTGAGCCTTCCGGCCCCCGTGAGGATGTGAGTGGTGATGAGATGCCTGATCTTCCAGTTAGTCAGAGTGCAGGTGACCTGGCAGCTACTGCAGCATCCATATCTCCATTTCAAATGGATGTAACCATGCACGTTCCTGTAGAAAAGTGTAGATCAGAGAAGAGTGTGGTGGAGGCACAAGAAACAGCTGCTGCTGCGTTTAGTTCTTTAAGTCTAGATGATCCAGGACTGTGGATCCACTTGAGCAGTAGCCTGAAGGGCTTCCTTGTACTGCATGGGCCACAGGGAGTGAAAAACTTCATGTTTCCCAAAGAATGAAAATAGAAGTTTCCATCCAACACATTACAGGTGTGAAATCTGCAATGGTGACCAAGTGGAAAGGCCATGGCTTATGTACTCAAAAACCCGGAATGCTGTATACTGTTTTTGTTGCAAACTGTTCCAGTCTAACGTTCCAGCCACATTGGGTTCTACAGGAACAAAGGACTGGAAAAATCTGGCTAGAAATCTGGCATGCCATGAAAAGTTAGCAAATCACTAGAGAGCATTACATAGGTAGAAAGAGTTTGAGATGAGACTAAGGTTAAAGGCCACCATAGATGATCAGCATCAAGATTGTGTCAGAGTTTCTTTAATGAAAAAATGTTCTGAAAAGGCTCATTACCATTGTGAGAATGCTTGCTACCCAAAAGCTAGAACTGCATGGCACTTCAGATCAGATGTATGTGCCAAACAATAGAAACTTCCTTAAAATTATGGAACTGATGCCTGAGTTTGATGCTGTACTCCAGGAGCATCTAAGAAGAGTCACCACCCAAGAAATGTACACACACCACTACTTTGGAAAAAACATTCAAAATGAGATCATACAGTTACTGGCAACAAAAGTCAAACAGAAGATTGTGGCAGATCTGAAGTCAGCAAGATATTACTGTTATTCTGGATTGCACCCCTGATATCAGCCATGTGGAACAAATGACTTTAATTGTGTGTTTTATAACAAAAACAGAACCTAGTGAAAATGTCCCTGCAATGGTGACTGTCAGAAAGCATTTTCTAGAATTTATTGACATTGATGATACTACAGGAGCTGGTATGACAAATGTGCTTCTTAAAAAGCTGGAAGACATGAGAATTGCGATAGCTGACATGAGTGGGTCAGGGCTACGATAATGGTGCCAACATGAGAGGAAAGAACAGAGGAGTGCAGACACGGATCCGAGAGTTAAACCCTCGAGCTTTTTTTGTCCCTTGCAGTTCTCATTCATTGAATTGGTGGTCAGTGATGCAGCATCAGCTTCTAGTGAGGCTGCTGAATTTTTAATAGTGTAATTCAAAGCATCTATGTATTTTTCTCTGCATCAACTCATCGATGGCAAATTTTGAAGCAACATCTGGGAACATCCCTCTCTGACACTGAAACCACTGAGTGCCACATGATGGGAAAGTGGAGTGGAGGCAATAAAGCCTATCAAACACCAAATTGGGAAGATAGATGATGCCATAGTTGCCATTATGGAGGATAATGCTATGACAGGAACTGTTTCATGGGAAAACAGTGGCAGAGGGAAATGGAATCACCAGAAACATACATAACTTCAATTTCTGTGTGGCTTAGTGTTGTGGCATGACATACTGTTTGAAATAAATGTTGTAAGCAAGAGACTCCAAGGTGTTGACCTTGATATATCTGGAGCAATGGAACAACTGGACAAAGCAAAGTCATACCTACAGTCTTACCTGGTCAGATGAGGGATTTCAAAACATGTTCTGAAGAGTGCACAGAAGTTGGCAGAGAACTTCACACTGAAGCTATTCCCCCCCACCCATTCAAGAATACAGAATCACCGAAGAAGAAGATGACATTTTGATTACGAGGCATGGGATAATCCATAAGAGACCCCAAACAACAATTCAAAGTTGAATTCTTTAACCAGGTGCTAGATTGTGCAATACAGTCAGCTGAAGAACATTTCATGCAGCTCAAGGAACACAGCAGTATATTTGGGATGTTGTATGATATTCCAAAAACTCCTCACTATACCTGAAGAAGACCTACACCAGCAATGCAGGGCACTAGAGACAGTGTTGACACATGATGACATCCGCGATATTGATGCAAGTGATTTAGGTGATGAACTGAAAGCCCTTTCAAGATACATTTCAGCAGGATCAACTCCAAAGGCTGTTCTGGAATATATGTGCACAAATAAGATGACCACCCTCTTTCCAAATGCTTTTGTTGCTCTGCGCATACTTCTAACACTTCCTGTAACAGTTGCCAGTGGAGAATGCAGCTTCTCCAAGCTGAAGTTAATAAAAACACATCTACGCTCCACAATGACACAGGAGAGGCTGGTTGGCCTTGCAACCATCTCAATAGAGCATGAGCTGGCCCAGACTGTGGACCTTCAGCAGGAAGCAGTTCAAATCTTTGCAACCAAGAAGGCATGGAAAGCACCACTTTGATTATTCAAACAGATAAAAATGCCAGTGTTTACTATGCAGACAAGAAAAGTTACATTTGCTATTCAGGCATTTGAAAGTTAAATGTTACTTAAAATTTTTGAACAAGGCATTTTAAGTTGTTAGTTCTCCTTTATTGGGGTAGGTAGCAGAGCAGTACCATGAGAAGAGTAGAACAGGAAGAAGGCAGAATTGAGACCTTTCAAAGTTTTGGCCCAAGCAAGGGGGAATGGGGGCATCATTTGAGCTCTCCGTCTCAGGTGCCAAAATGTTGTGGGCCGGCCCTGCTTGCTGCCATTTTTTGTGTGTGTGTGTGTGTGTGTGTGTGTGTGTGTAGACATATCCTTAGGGGCCAGATCTGATCTCATTTATACCAATGTAAATCAGGAATAACTCCAGTGAAACCAGTAAATCAGGAGTAACTCCTGTGAAACCAGTGGAGTTAAGCTATAGTTGTAAGAAAAGAATCAGACCTACTATTTCCATGTCTCAATTGCCCATCTGTAAAATGGAGCTAATAATCCTTCCCTTCCTCAAAAGGGGTTGTGAGGATAAATACATTAATGCTGATGAAGTGCCTAGGTGTGACAGTAATGAGTCTTTCAAGGAAACCTATAATAATAATAATCATAATCATCAGCATACTTTGCTACCGAATTAATAGAATTATGTTCCTACCTTAGGCATCAAGAGTTCTTGATTGTTTTATCCATAATTAATCATAACCTTCCTAGCTTAAAAAGAGGTTTCCTTTATATGCTTAGCTGTTCATTTTTGCCCTTCAGTTAGTCTCATCCAGTGTGTTAACTTTCTAGTTATTCAATTATTTTTTTGTATAGCAAAAGGTATGCTCAGGCCAACGCCCTAAAATCTACAGAGACACCATCTCAAATTAATTCTCCAGGTTGCAGCTGCATGATCTTGCTAAAGAAGTGAGTAATATTTTGACATTTAATGTTAACTGAGTTACCTTTGAAAAATGTTTCCATGCCTCTGGTGTACCTCAAGCAAACAGAAATGTGCTTAGCATGCATAATGAAACGTTGGTAATGGACATACAGGGGAATTGGGCAGACCTATCAGAATCTAGTATTTGCAGGTCATGAAAGCCAGTGGAAAATGGTGGTAAGGTTGAAAGAGGCAAGCTAATTAACATGAGGAAACATTGTTCTGAGCCCTCTTTCTATATAGCAGAACTGGGGTTCTGCTTGTTTTTTCTTAGTCCACTGCCATTATTAGGGATTTAGGGTGAAGCTTTCAGATACTGGAGTCTAAAATTAGGCTCCTAAATCCATATTTAGGCACCTAAATGAGCAGGTGGGTTTTCAGAAGTGCTGAGCACCCAAGCAGGTCCGACTGACTTCAATGGACGCTCTCGTGGGCTCAGCAGGCCTGAATATCTGGCCATCAAGCGTGCAGAGCACCTCCTGGTTACAGGTACTGGCACTTCCGGCTTTATTTCCAGCTGCTCAATTGCACAGACACTACGGAAGCAGTTATTAGTGTTCCTACAGGGACGTCACGGGATTGTGAATGTGAGAAAGTGGTCCATGACATTATGGATCGGAGGACACACATTTGAAAAACCTCCATTTTAGAATATGTTTGGTGGTTTTAATGATGTACCAGTGCTGATTTTTTTGTCACTCTGAGGCTGGTACAGATAGATTTATGATCCTAAGGCTGCACAGGTAGAGGGGTACCAAAAGCAGCAGTTATGAAAAAAAGCTGTAATAATTTCTATAATAGCTTTTCTGTAAAATGCGTAGTGTCAACAAAGCACACACCAGTGCATGGTGAAATACAGGTTTTACTGGCATGCACTGGGGATGTCTTTCAGAACTCTCTCATGGTGAATAATGTGAAGCCTTCTCAAACTCATGCCAGTTAAACGTTTGTACCACAAAAAGCCGCTGTCTGCACCTTCACCTGTGCATATCTATGCTCAATTTCCAGTAAGAAACGTTCATTGCACACACCTGAGTCAGAAATTTGTGGTAAGAGATCTTCTGTGGCAAAGCCAGCTCATACTATTTTAACAATGATCTCTATGTATGTGGCAGAATATCTGAAATCATTGTATGGACTTTAAATATGCAAACGGCCCAATCCTGCAAGAGACTTAGGCCTGTATCCTCAAAGGGATTTAGGCATCTAATTCTCATTGATTTCAATAGGAAATAGCAATAGGAGTTAAGTACCTAAATACCTTTGAGAATCTGGGCCTGAGTGCTTTTGGTCAGGTCAGGGGCAGTTTCAACTCCCAGTGGCTTCTGTGGGGGTTTTGGTTAGAGCTGGATGGAAATTTTCCAATGAAAATTGCATCATTCCAATGAACTTTGCAATCGTTCATCGCAAAATGCCAGTTCATCGAACCTGAAATGTCTCATGACAGCAATTTGGGTTTGATGTATTTTCTTTGAATCACGGGCAGGGTTCCACAGAACCCTGTCTGCCAAGCAGGTTTTGTCCTGGTTCCCTATCGACTTTGTCTGGCTCCTGGGCTTCCACAGTTCATGGCTCTGGGGACAACCTGCTACGCCAGGGCTTCCTGGCTCCTTGCCAGGGAGCTGGAAGCCTGAAAGCCCTGGTAGTCTCAGCTCTAGCTGATTGGGCAGCCAGCGAGCCAGCTAGCCTGGGCATCTAGAAGCCCTGGGACCTTCAGCCGCTGGACAGACTACATAGTGGGCTGCCTCAGAGCTGCAGACTCTGCAAGTCCCAGGAGCTTTTGACCAAAATTGACATTCTAATTATCAGATGAAACTGATGAAAATCTCTATTTCAGTCAGTGGCTGCTGGTCCTGGGGAGTATATTTCACTGAGGAAATACCAAGTATTGCTGTTTCCAAATGTATTTTGTTTGCAGGAGAGGACAGGTTCTGGTTTGTAAGAAATTAAAAAAATTTTTTGGTTTTGTTCTGATCTGGAACAAAATCAAATTTTGAAATATCAAAGTTCCTCATGACCTGGGAAATCCTGAATTTTGGCCAATAGTAGGTGTGATTGCTCAGTACTGTTCAGGATCAGGCCCTGAGAGTGTCCAGTTCTCCCTCCTTTGGTTTTGTCCACATTAGATTTTTTCACCTTAGTCAATTGATTGTCACTGAACTCAAGGTAATTGACACATTTGTAAAGACCAGTGTGAACATTCCCCAAATTTTGTTCCATGCTACAATGTTTGCTCGTTGCCCTAAATGGCAATCAGTTAACTCAAGATGAAAAAAATCCAGAGATAGACAAATCCTAAAACTCCCTCTCACAAATAAAGGTTATTTTCAGCACTACAAAGGAACAGAATGTATAAAACACCAGAGGTTACAGAAATCATTGTCACCACCAAAGAGAAGGTACTGAGTGTGCTCAGTGTTTAGGTGACTGGCTCTTGATTTTCTGAAAAAATAAAGATTTGCTTTCCTAAATCCTTGATATAATGAGGCAATTGCCTCAGCAAGATGTATATTTTTGATTCAGAATATCTCATGTTAGGTAAAGGTCTGTTTAGGAGGTAAAATTTATGATGTCTGCTGTATAAATCTAAACAAGAAAAATAAAAGTTGACTGCAGAGTTAACCCATTGTGAACCCTTATGGATTATTAGTCAGGAAATAGGGGAGTTATGTGGTTTAATGAGTAAATTGCAGGCCTTTCGGGTCAAGGACTTTTCATTTCTACCCTGAAGTTGTAGGAAATGGGGCTGATGATCCGAACCTTTCTCCTTCAGACATCACTTTACCACATTCAATTCCATAGGCATGTGGACTGAGTTAGTGTGAGGACTGGAAGCCCTGGATGAGAGGAGTTGAATTCTGAAAACAGCTAGGAGCGTGGAAGGCTCACATGGCTACTTCCTGCTTGGTATCAGGTCTTGGCATTATGAGGGAATGTCACTATTGTGCTGTTGTCAATGCCTTAGCCGGAGGAATCCCTGTTAGAGAATTCTTCACCGAAGTGGCGGACTGGAAATATTCTGCTGGATCCAAATGTTTTGAAGGTTGAATTGAATTTATCACTGTCCTTTTAAAGATTAATTGGGAGGGTCTTTTTATTTAAACACATGCTTAAGTTCCCTTGCCTTCACAATCCACCTGTTCAATGATGCCTGCAAAAAATTAGCAAGATAAAAAATGACTGAAGACAAAGGATTGGGAAGAGAAGGAAGGAGAAAAAAATTCCTTGTAAGTTTTATCACTCTCTTTTTATGTGCTGCTTATCTTCTGGGACGTAAGCTTTTAGGAGTAGTGACTGTATCTCTATGTCGATACAGGCCCAGCACATTTTTGGTGCTGCTGCAATCGAAATAATAATACAATCTAGAGTAGCCCAGCACCATCTACAAGTTCCCATGTTCAGTGTCAAAAATAAAATGTGACTTTTACTCTGTTTCAGCTAAGCATGCCTGTCAGCACCTGTTCATTACTCAGATACTATCCATTTCTCTTTTCTGATTATATTTCAGTTGTCAAGCATTACATGGGGTTTTATTATTCATGGGAAATTGAATCATTTGTTTCTTTTCTTCTAAAGCTAGTTATTCCTGGAATTCATGTTTCCTTATTATGGTGTGAGATTGAATTAGAGGCAGTAGAACATCTGAAATGTGTCCAGATGAAATTGTGAACTACAAAGTAGGGGTGGATATTGCTGTTCATAAAAAGTAGAAAAAAATCTTCCTTTTCATCCTTAAAAGTCCCCAAATTATTCCTATGAATATCCCTTACCTAACATCTCTGTAGGGCTAGTAAAATGGCATGCAATTGAGGAAGGTTTACCGTTTTTCTTATAACCCCTCATTTCAGCTGTTTAAAATGAAATCAGGCTGAAATTTGTCATTGCTCTGTATTTCCCAAAGTGGTGTTGCACTCCTAGGTGTGTGGGAAGGACTGGCTGGGACAGGACACAGTGCCAATGCAAATTTTCCTCATGCTGTGCTGATAACATGGCAGAACAGAAAGGGGCCTATTGGTTTCATTTTCCCAAAGTGGGAGGAGGAACGGGAAAGACTAGAATACCTGGACAGTAATTTGTGACCCACAAACACACACACACACACACACACACACGACTGAGTGTCTGCCGGGTCAGGGTCACAGTAAATATATTTTAAACAACTTCTGCAATTACAGAGCAGCAAAAATACCATTGTGCGTTGCTGCTTCCAGCCTTGTTTTTCCAACTCTACAAAATAAATTAATTACAAATAATTACAGCTTACTTTTTGCTTCCTGCCCCTCCCTTTGCTGTCCATGCTGCCAACTTTCCATTCTTTATCCCTTCTGCTACCACACTTCCAATCTGCTCTGCGAACACGTGTTCTTTTGTGAAGGTTTCTCTCTCTTCCTAACTTCCAAACAGAAGCAGAATTAGATGTATATATCTTATATGGTTTGTGACAAAGTTCCTCCTCTACCTTGGTGAGTCCTGTGCTTATCGGCGGATTTTGCTAGCCTCAGAGATCTTCCTGTGTCTGATCAGGAGTTGGGAGGTTTGGGGGGAACCCGGGCCCACCCTCTACTCCGGGTTCCAGCCCAGGGCCCTGTGGATCACAGCTGTCTATAGTGCCTCCTGTAACAGCTGCATGACAGCTACAACTCCCTGGGCTACTTCCCCATGGCCTCCTCCAAACACCTTCTTTATCCTCACCACAGGATCTTCCTCCTGGTGTCTGATAAGGCTTGTACTCCTCTCACTCTCAGCTCCTTGCTCCCAGCTCCTCACACACACTTCCTCTCCTCTGGCTCCTCCTCGCCTGACTGGATTAAGCTCCTTTTTAAACCCAGGTGCCCTGATTAGCCTGCCTTGATTGATTCTAGCAGCTTCTTGATTGGCTGCAGGTGTTCTAATCAGCCTGTCTGCCTTAATTGTTTCCAGAAAGTTCCTGACGGTTCTGGAACCGTCCCTGTTACCTTACCCAGGGAAAGGGGACCTACTTAACTTGGGACTAATATATCTGCCTTCTATTACTCTCCTGTAGCCATCAGGCCTGACGCTGTCACAGGTTGTACTGTATCTATAGATCATATTCAGTTGCACACACCATATACACAACACGTAAGACAGAGCATTGTTGTAGCCTGTTCTTAATCAGTTGCTGCCTACAGCTGCAACAGATATTTTATGGAGGTCACCAGAACCTGAAGAAATGAGTGAGAGAGGAAGGGTTTCCACAGTCTGAACCTGATTTGCAGACAAAAAGGGCAAAAGATGAAGGGTATTATGGATATGGAGTGGGTGTAAATCAATGTAGCTCTGAAGTCAATGTGTCTACATGGTTATATACCAGCTGAGAATCTCACTGAGCTTCTATATGAATTCAGATATTGCAAGGTTCAGCTTGTGAGGTTCAAGTGCTTTCTGAGGGACAGAGGGGAGGTCCCTTTGCTTAGGCCACCTTGGCTACTTATGCTGCTCCAGGTTTAATGTTGAGTTGGTCTGGAATTCTCCACTGATATGGCTTTTCAAGAGAAGATGCAGTTTCTGCAAAATACAAATCTTCCATATGAATATTTCAATTTTGCTGACGTATTTCAGTTTCATGAACTAACCTAAAACATTTCAAGTCAGTTCCACATTAAGCTGTAGTTGCCTGTTGTGCTGCATGCCCTCCCTGGAGCTATAGTTTGAGTCCTATGGGATGGGCTCCCAGACTGGATGACATCAGCCATGATGGAATGCAGACTGCCATCTGACCAAGTTGGTGATGCATCAAGGGAGTCACATGACTGGATATGCATCATGGGAGATGTAGTCTGGCAGGGCGCCTAGCTCACAAGGGGAGAATGGAGGCAACAGACTTCTGAACTACAACTCCTATGAGGCAATAGACACCATATGGAAATTAAGTTTGTTAAATTGACTCAAAATGAAATGTTCTGGGTCAGTTCAGCAAACTGAAATGGAAAATTTCACCATTCATGAATTTAAACTTTTGGGACTATTTAGTTCGGGTGAGGTAGGGGTGGGGAAAATCAGTAGTTCAGCTTTTCATTCTGGTTTGTTCTGAAAACAAATGCTGAAATATCAGAATTCCCAGCTGGATGGAAATTCTACATTAGTGTAATATAAAGTACGTCTAGTCACAGTGTTTAAAGCCTTAAAAGGCTAGGACCAGTTGCTTGTGAGGCCATCCTTTCTCCTTTTATCTTTTCACAACAGTGGATATCATTTGGATACTGCTTCTGTGGATCCTGGATTTCCTTTATGTACAGTTGGTGATTGGGCATTCTCAGTTGAAGGTCTGTGTGCTTAGAATCCACTCACCAGGTTGCCTTGCCAGAGTCTACATGTTAAAGCACAGATTACACTGCAAAACTTTATTGTTCATTTGAGCTTTAAAACGAGCATGCAATTTGCTTACTGGTTGAATGTTAATGATAGGTGAGCAACATTGCCTGTCTAGGGGTAGAATTCATGTTTATATTAGGGAAAGAACCTAGTTAGAAAGTGAGAGTGCTACTGTAGAAGTCCATAAAAGAATAAATAAAACCCGAAACCTTTCCACCTCCAGTTCCTCAGTTAATGATGGTTCCCCAGTTTCCCCGTATCATTTGACCTTGTAAATCAAAACAAGTCTAAGGTTAGAGCATTAGAACATCAAGATGAGGGTGAAATAATATGGGCACCATGTTACAGTGTGCTGGGCATTGTGCATACACACAATCAAAGAACAAAGAATTTGCAATCAGAATAGAAAGAAGGAAATGGAAGCCCAGAGATTTGCCCCAAGTTGCACAGCACATCAGTGGGAGTGCCAGGAACAGGAGCCAGGTCTCTTGAGCTCCAGTAGAGAGTTCTATCCACTTGATCAATTGCCTCTCAACATGTGGACTGATGTAAACGGAGCTATGTTTTTTGGCTGAAGTAACAATTTCTGTAGGCGTTATTGCAATAAACAAAGTCTGATAGGTTGTTCGAAATGTTAACAGTATTCAAAAACTTCTGGTTGGCTTTTCAAAAGAACCAAATGGCTTCTGAGTTTTTATGGGGCTTGAGCATCAAACTCTCTTAATTTCTTTGAAAATCCCAAAATCTATTCTCAAGCACTTTTAATTTTACATAAGTAGAGTCTGAAAGAAAATCTTTGTAGATATAATCTGTGATTTATTTCTTTGGGGATGTTTGTCCACATTCCTACAATAACTCTTATAAAGTAACATGTAAACAGACACTCATGGGTTATACTTTCCTTTCTGGAAGATCAGCATTCAGTCCCATACGGGTGACCCACAATATTTTTTCAATACTCAAAATATCTTGCAGGATCAACATGGTCAATGTTACTGCAAGCCATCAGGTCAATAGGAAGTGACAGCCTGGTTGCAAGCACGTGCAAAAGGAGAAGTGTACAGCTTCTGGGTAAAGTAGGCCTTTAGGTTCTCCTCCGCATGGTACAGCAAAGAGAAGCAAAACCGCCTTAATCCTGCGGAAATAGGGTCAGGTGGCTGTGCTGAAGGAAATGTAGCTATGTGGAATATTATACCTGTCTGTATAACCTCCAGTGTTTTCTTTGCAAAGACTGTGCAGTGCATTATATTCAGGAAAAAGAGGAAATGGGCAAGGAAAGGAAACCAAAGTCAACAGAAATGTACATAGAAACTACCACCTAATCACAACACATCCTCCCCTACCAGTTCAGTCAAGTACCTGAAAATATCACAACCTGTAATCTTCTGTCAGTACAACAGTAACGTAGCCACAATGTCCACATTCTGATAACATACCACATACTCCTACTTTTTATCCTGAGGTGATATTATATTTCCTTTTCTCTCAGTAACAGTTGGTGTTTGTTTTATAGGCCAGTGCTGTTCAAAATAGTCAGCAAGCGTTCACTAGTGAAAAAATATCTGTGGACCAAACATTTAACACTGTCTGTGATTATGAAATGTGTACCTGTGTGTGAGAGAGACAGACAGCAGAGGGGCTCAAATACTAAAATATTTATTAATAACTAGGGCTCTCAAGCGATTAAAAAAATTAATCATGATTAATCACTCTGTTAAACAATAGAATATCATTTATTTAAATATTTTTGGATGTTTTCTACATTTTCAAATATATTGATTTCAATTACAACACAGAATACAAAGTGTACAGTGCTCACTTTATATTACAAATATGCCTGTTTAAAAAACAAAGAAATATGGTTTTTCACCTGCACCTAATGTACAACGTACTCCCGTATCGCAATTCTCTTTATCATGCCAAAGTTACTACCAGACCAATGTAGAATACTGTACAAAAAACTGCATTCAAAAATAAACAATGAAAACTTTACGCACACCAAGTCCACAGTCCTACTGAGATAATGCTGCCTGCTTCTTGTTTACAGTGTCACTTGAAAGTGAGAACAAATGTTTGCATAGCACGGTTGTAGCCGGCGTTGCAAGATATTTACGTGCCAGATGTGCTAAAGATTCATATGTCCCTTCATGCTTAAATCACCATTCCAGAAGACATGCATTCATGCTGATGACGAGTTCTGCTCAATAACGATCCAAAGCAGAGCAAACCAGCGCATGTTCATCATCTGAGTCAGATGACACCAGGAGAAAGTTGATTTTCTCTTTTGGAAGGCACTTCAGATTCTTAAACCTTGAATTGAGTACTGTATCTATCCTTAGAAATCTCACATTGGTACCTTCTTTGTATTTTGTCAAATCTGTTGTGAAAGTGTTCTTAAAACAAACATGTGCTGGGTCATCATCCAAGCCTGCTATAACATGAAATATGTGGTAGTCTGTGGATAAAACAGAACAGGTGACATACAGTTCTCCCCAAGGAGTTCAGTCACATATTTAATTAATGCATTATTTTTTAAATGAGCTTTATCAGCATGGAAGCATGTCCTCTGGAATGGTGGCCGAAGCATGAAGGGGCATATGAATGTTTCGCATATCTGGCATGTAAATACCTTGCAACGCTGGCTACAAAAGTGCCATGCGAATGCCTGTTCTCACTTTCAGGTGACATGGTAAATCAGAAGCAGTCAGCAGCATCTCCCATAAATGTAAACAAACTTGTTTGTCTTAGCAATTGGCTGACCAAGAAGTAGGGCTGAGTGGACTTGTAGGCTCTAAAGTTCTAAATTGCTTCGTTTTTGAGTGCAGTTATGTAACAAAAAAAAAAAATCTACATTTGTAAGTTACATTTCCATGATAAAGGGATTGCAGTACAGCACTTATATGAGATGAATTGAAAAATACAATTTCTTTTATCATTTTTACCGTGCAAATATTTGTAATAAAAACAATAATGTAAAGTGCGCACTGTGCACTTTGTATTCTGTGTTGTAATAGAAATCAATATATTTGAAAATGTAGAAAAACATCCAGAAATATTTAATAAGTGTCAATTGGTAGTCTATTGTTTAACAATGCTATTAATCGTGATTCATTTTTTTAATCAAAATTAATATTTTTGAGTTAATTGTGTCAGTTAACTTCAATTAATCAACAGCCCTATTAATAACATCTCAAACATTTCATGAGTTATTTTGCAAAAAATCAGACCCTTGCTGTGAAATTAAAATGAAATGCAAAAACCTCAAATGTTGAGGTTTTGGAATTTCTTGTTGAATAGTTAATGTAGTCTATATTCCTACATACACACATTATTTGAGATTCCACAAGTGGCAAAGACATCACATTTTTGGTGTCTTCACTAAGAAAAAGGTATATTCTTAACTGGAGTTAGTTAATAGTTTGTAGCTTTGACACATGTTAGCAGGTTGAGGTAAAGACTATGAGGGATCCTTGGTTCACCTCAACCTGTTAACTTATGTTAAAACTACAAATGGTCTTGTCTTCACTAGGGTTTTACCTTGACTCAGTTAACACAAGTTAGTTAATTCCAGTTAAGAACACCTCTTTCCCCAATGGGAGGGAGTTCAGAGTTATGGTTCTGATTTAAACAGCTCTGAGACACATATACACACACATTCCTACAAACGTGCAGCTAATTATTTGCAAAAAGAGAAGACAACTGAGAAAGGTTTATTAATTAGCATTCATCTTGGAAATTTAAGATCCCTTTTGCAATCATTATGGATGAAATAAACCCCAGTGCAAAACAAGGTCTTATGGTTCCTCTTTCTCCAGGTACATTTCATCCATATGAATAAAAGGCAAGGAATTAGGTGGGTTTAGATTGTGGGTGATATTCTGAGCAATTTGTGTATGACTGAGGCCAGTTGTATCTCTTGGTTTTCTATTATCTTGCATCTATCGCAGCTATAGTGTACGTGTTTGAAGATGAAATTGCTTCTGAAACTTGCTGAATACGTGATGAAGAATTTGACTACCGTCAGAGATGACCCATGCCTGCCAATAGTGTGTGTGTGTGTGTGTGTGTGTGTGTACAGAGTAGAGTGAGTGTAGCTGGTTTCAGCAGTGTTACTGAGCATGGTCAGTCCATGTGAGCGTGCTCAGTCCAAGCCAAGCAACAAATCTGGGGAGGGGGAGAAGGCATGTGACCCCGTATGCTCCCTCCCACCCCATGCATCGCTTTTGCCTGCACTGTATTGGAGGAGTGAGCACAGTACTCTGAATTACTGCCAGAGCTCATAGGTTTTGATTCTGTGCATACCATCACATGTCTCAACCAGGCCGCGAATGAATTCTCCTGTAATACAAAAAGCTGCCTAGCATCACTGGGTTCCATAACTGTGACTACTTGTATAAGTAAGAATTACTCATGTGAATAAGGTGACAGGATTGAGACCTCAGTCAACGCAAACCTCTGGATACATTGCCGAAAACAGAAATTTGACTACTACAGTCACCATTTACCAACTGTTACCATGCAGTGGTATCTGAAATATCACAGTTGCTTCCTGTGCTTAGAGTAGGGATCAATAGCATTGTGTCCAATACCATTATGTTGTAGCAGTTGTTAAACATGGTCTTGCTGAAGATGACCCCCCAATTGTATCCTATCCCACCATTTGTCCCTATGTTTGGATTGACCACTTTGGCATAATTTGACATTTTAAAGTGGACAGGGGTCCCTTGGACTAGCTGCACAAAGAAGGATTGTGTAGATTAGTCATAGCTTCAGAGCTGGGACCTTTAATTGTTTTAAATTATTTGTATTACAGTAACACCTCCAGGGCAAAAACAAGACCCACTGTGCTAAGGACTCCACATGTGCATAGTAAGAAATGCTCCCCATTTTAAACAGCTTCCAGTTCAATGCCTGTTCTAGACCAGACAGACAAAGGAAAGGTGGTTATCCTTGCCAGACTGGTGGGGAAATGAGGAATCATGTGACTTGCCTGAGGTCAGACAGGAAGTTTGTAGCAGAGCCAGAAGCTGATCCCAGATTTCCTGAATCCCAGTCAGGCTTCTCAACCTGAAGACTAATCTTCCTGTCTGTGTTTGAACAACATAATTTTATAATTTAAAGTGGCCTCATTAACTTGCATTCCCATCATAAAATGTTGTGTTCTAAAACCATTGCACAAGGATTGGACAAGTTCCTGGGAATTGTGATGGAGGCTTTCGTGCATGATGTTTAGCTACCTATCGTACTTGTATGGACTCCCTTACTGTAGTGTTTAAGTGGCCACAATCTTTAACGTAATTTCTCTTCACACCACTCCTGCGAGGTAGGGAAGTGCTATTATCCCATTTTGCAGATGGTGAATTGAAATAATTTGGCCAAGGTCAGGCACAGAACCTGTGAGAGATTTGAGAATTGAGTCTTGATTGTTCAAGCTAGGGCCTGGTCTACACTACGCATTTAAACAGAATTTAGCAGCGTTAAGCTGATTTAACCATGCACCCATCCACACAACGAAGCCCTTTATATCGATATAAAGGGCTCTTTAAACCGATTTCTATACTCCTCCCCGACGAGGGGAGTAGTGCTGAAATCGGTATTACCATGTCAGATTAGGGTTAGTGTGGCCGCAAATCGATGGTATTGGCCTCCGGCCAGTATCCCACAGTGCACCATTGTGAATGCTCTGGAAAGCAATCTGAACTCGGATGCACTGGCCAGGTAGACAGGAAAAGCCCCTCGAACTTTTGAATTTAGTTTCCTGTTTAATTTCCTGTTTGCGTGGAGCTCTGATCAGCACAGGTGGCGATGCAGTCCCAAATCCAAAAAGAGCTCCAGCATGGACCATACGGGAGATACTGGATCTGATCACTGTATGGGGAGACAAATCTGTTCTATCAGAGCTCTGTTAACAGAAGACGAAATGCCAAAGCATTTGAAAAAAATCTCCGGGCTATGATACAGAGTCCACAGCACAGTGCTGTGTGACAAGCGTAATGGAAAAAGACGCAAAGAATACAAATAAGGACGCTCATGCCCGGGGGAGGGGGGTACTATAGAGAACTACCAGCTAACTCGCACAGCTCCTATCGTTCCTTGCTATCGACGAAAAGCATTGGCATTCTTGGGTGAGCTCCCAATGCACTGAAGGGTCGATAAACGATCGGTCTTGCAGTGGTTCAGGTCGGTATACTAATTGTCGAAAATTTTAACAACCTTATACCCTTCTCCCCGAAAGAAAGGAAAAAAAACGTTTTCTCTGGCCTTTTTTCTATGTCACAAGATGTATCATCTGGCATCCGCTCCACTGGTAGAAAGGGGCTGGCAGGCTGAACACCAGCTATCTCCTCCTGGTGGGAGAACGGTACAATATTACTGCTCTCCATTGTCATCACATTTCGTGAGTGCTCTGGCTGGGCCTACCGATGAGTAGGTCAGCCAGGGGCACACCGATGGTAAAAATGGAATAGAGACTAAGCCCACACGTCATTCCTCTGCAGATGGTACAACAGAACGACTGATAAACCGTCCTCATCATAGCACTGGAGGCTGAGCTCTATCAGCCCCAACCGCCCTTTCATGTTCTAAAGAAAAGATTCTGCTACTGCCTGGACTATCAATAGCAGCGGGGCAGGAGAGGGGTGTGCTCCTCTCTTCTCCCCACCATACTCCTCTTTGAATGGCCTGCCTCGACATTCATAGCAGCTGAGGCTTCCCTCCCTCATCATTTTATTCTCACTAAAAAGTCAGGTTTTCTTATTCCTGCATTCTTTATTACTTCATGCACACAAATGGGGGGACACTGCCGGACAGTAGGCCCGGGAGGGTGAAGGGAGGAGGGAAGCAACGGTGGGGTAAAGTAGCGAAAGGGTATCCCGTCAGAATGGCAGCAGCTCATCATTTCGTGGGCGGTGATAGTCTGGCGGCTCTGACATGGAGCGCGGCTGGATGGTATGTCTAATAGACTTTACAACAACCATATTCCTACGCAGTGAGTGACTCTATTTTTAAAGCAAACAGTTAAAGAGAGTTCGGAATGATCTGTGGGACACATTCATTTTTGTCCATGCACCCCTGGCCGACCTCAGCGAGGCCAGCCAGGAGCACCCATGACAGCAGCAGATGGTACAAAATGACTGATAACCATCATCTCATTGCCAGTTTACAATGGCAGACAGTGCAATAGGAATGGTAACCATCTCTGCTACCTTGCAAAGGCAAATGAATGCTGCTGTGTAGCACTGCAGTACCACCTCTGTCAGCAGCATCCAGTACACATACGGTGACAGTGACCAGGCAAAACGGGCTCTATGGTTGGCATGCTATGGCGTCTGCCGGGATAATCCAGGGAAAAAGGGCGCTAAATGATTGTCTGCCATTGGTTTCATGGAGAAAGGATTGAGTGACAACATTTACCCAGAATCACCTGCGACACTGTTTTTGCATTGAGCTCTCAACCCAGAATTCCAATGGGCAGGGGAGACTGCAGGAACTATGGGATAGCTACGGGATAGCTACCCACAGAGCAACGCTCTGGAAATCGACACTAGCCTTGGTACATGGACGCACACTGCCAAATTAATGTGCTTAGTGTGCACTCGACTTTATACAATCTGTTTTACAAAACCAGTTTATGTAAAATCGGAATAATCCCGTAGTGTAGACATACTCCTAGACTAAAGCTCTACTCACTGGGTCATCTTTCCCTTTGGAGGAGGACTCCTGTGGTCCTTAATTGGATGAAGCTGCCATTCCTGCAAATGGCAGTGATGGGTGAGTATCGACAGAGCAAGGAATCCAGGGGCTGGCCCTGTGAGAGTCCTAAATCCAGTGTCAGTGAATGAGGAGAAAAATCACTGTGGGAAAATAGTCTGAAAGCAATTACTGTACGTGCTCTAGTGTTCGCTATTGAGGCTGTGGGAACCTGGGGTGTAGAGTAGGGCAGGGAGCGACAGGAGCCTCAGAGAAAGGGAAAAACAGGTGCAGCCGCAGAGGCTGAGAGAATGTGACTCTTGCACGTCTGTTAGGGAGGGAACCTAGAAAAGAGAGAGTTAGCCAAAGCCAAACAGCATCATCAGGGAATTCACTGGGGGCTGCGCATGCAGGAAAGGAGGTGGGCACCACATCTGTATGTTCCTTTTTTTTTCTTATGGCACAAGATGTAAGCAAAACTATTTAGTCTGGAAAACATATCTCCAGTCCATCCTGAACAATGATTAAAAAAAAAAACAGTGTGGGGGGGGAAATGTTATGCTCAGAGAAGTTTGACTCATTTTTAAAATGTATTAAACCTTTGCCACATTTTTAGAAAGAATCTCCAAGTTGAGTAAAAGCCTTGAGTAAAAGTCTCCTCCACAGACTCTCATGAATGCCTCCTTGCCTTCGTAGTACTATATTTCAATACTCCCTTCGCAGACTTCTCATGACGCAAGCCTGAGAGAAGTCAATAGAAAGGGTCACGTTGATTTCATTGGATCAGGTCCGTAGAGTTCCTTGCAAGGATGCTAGCTGAAGAATCAGTAGAAAAAGCGGGTAACATGCAGGCTAAGAAACTTCTTTAAAAACATAAATAATATATGCCTGATTCTCCTCCCCTTTATGCTGGTTTTCTGCTCTGTTAGAGTCAATGGAGTTACACTGGAGGAGAACCAGTATCGCAGAATGGAGAAGCAGTCCATAGTTTTGGCCATTTTAAAACAGTTCAAAACTTTGGAGGAGATGAATCCATATCTCATACTAATCTTGGGCCTGATCTAAAGCTCCTCTAAGTCAACTGAAGACTTTCCAGCAGGCCTAGATGTGTATATGCCTATCCAGATACATATGTGTGTATAATAGGTCTGTTTATCTATTTTTCCTACGCTTATCACTCAAGTGAATAAGAGTCTGAGTAACTCATGTTGCGCAATAAAAGAGTCCCCAAAGCCTTGATCTAATGCATACATGTTGAGTGTGTAATATAAAAATAAATGTACATTAGCACGCAGTATTTGAGGCACGTACAGTAAAGCCTGAAGAGCACAGAGAAAGGACAGAGCTGTTTCCCATCCAGTTTCTACACTCTATGCAGTTGGCAGGACACAGGAAACCACTGCCAAAAAGGCATCACCCATTTTTGAATTCTCAGAGTCCGTTTTTTTTATGCAGATGATGGATATTAGATGAGGTACTCCTTGTAAATCAATAATACTTGGTCTTCAGATTAACAAGCATCTAAAACTGTTTCTAATAAATGTCAAAATGCATAATGCTTTTTTTTAAAAAAAACAATCCTTTTAGGAGGAATACATTTTTATTTATGTATTTAATTATATTTTGCTGTTAGCTAAAGGGGAAAAAATAGTACAAAAACATTTTGGAGAGCCATGTGAAGTGTTGGAAGAGCGAATGAATGTATATGTGTTCCAGTTCTTTGCTTTGTTATCTCAGCTGCATCACAACCATGTTATACAGACAACAGAACCATAATGCCCAGTAAATGAGATGCAGCATCTGTCCTGATAGAAATGTATGATGGTTAGAATAGCAATCATACTGTTCAAGTTAAGTGGGTCAGTACTGTATCTCTCTGATGTCTGTTGCATAAAATGGTCCCTGTCCTGCTGAAAACCCTCAAAGACCTTCTGTGAGTGGAGGAAGTTGTGTTGTTTATGTGCCTCTCTGGTTGGTTTCTGACCTGAAAGGTTTCACTTAAGAAGAAAAATAAATTGGAGGAGGGGGATCAGCTTTCTATTTTTATTTGCAGTTAGGCTGTTTTAGGGAAATGATGAAAGATGGAGGTGGGAGCAGGACTCAAATGGAATGGGAAAGAAAAAAAACCCCATTTTTAGAAAGAACAAATATTTTATCCTCCACCAGATCTATGCGAAGCGAAATTGAATGCCAAAACTAGCAAAGCAATCCCGTGGTCAGCAAACTGCAAACCTTTACTGTTCATCTAATAAAGAAAGGCAATGAAATGTTCTTAGAATTTCCTCTTTACTGTGTGAGGAATGAAAATAGCCCAAAATAATGCAGTAGGCAAACAGTATGCACCGGGCAATAAGCTAAACTTCCTGTCTCTAAATAATGGCTTCTCTTTATAAGGGGCCAATATTTTAAATTGCAAAATACTGGTGTCCAATGCTTTTGTAGGTCTTTAAAAAATGCTTTGTGGGGTGTTTGCAGTTTAAGATTTAAACTTTGAATATTTGCTTACTGGTTTTTAAGCCCTAAGCAACAGCAACCACTGATATTTGCAAAAATAAGTTGTAACGACTGGGGGCTCCATTCTCCCTCCCTGTGCTCTCCAGTAATCCTTTCTGTTGCCATTTGGATGTTCACGTCCATCTGCTAAGCAATCCTGGTGTCTGTCTGTGGGAACCTCCTTCATGAAGCTGAGGATAGTTCAGTCCTCAGGCCCATTCAGTCGATGACTTTGCTGTAAGACTTCTAAGGAGGCTGCCAATTAGTGTTGTTTTTGGTGGTGGTTTCTGAGAGGTAGGCACGCATTTGATGCAAACTCGACCAAAACTCCAACTCTGTCAGTTAGGTCACTGAACAGCCGTTAGATGGCAGCCCATCAAATGGTAATGACTATCAGTCACCACCAACCTGGTCTGGAGTCCCAAGGACAATCTAGAGTACAGACAGGCCTGAGCTGGAAAGTCTGGCTCCAGATGTGGACCTGAGCTTTCTCAAGTTTGAAGGTGTTTGCCTTTGGATTTTTGGTTTGACACCAAAATCCAAACTTCCCCAACATTTGAGCTGTTCAGATTAGGGGGTTGACTTTAGGCCTATCTCTAATCTAGAGTGAAAGACAGTTACCCACTCTGTGAGTCATCGTAACCCCCAGAGTATTTGTGTTTAATGGGACTCGATTTCCTTCCAAAAGAAGGGACTTTTATTTTTAAAAGTTGGAAAACAGTTCGGTGAAGTTTCTGCTTCTGTTTGCATAGGGGAGGGGGAATAACACTACTACAGACTTGTGTATGTGCGATTCACAAGAAGACTTTGAGTGGACAACTTACACCAGAAATATTTTCTTGTTAGTGTAAGTTGGCTTCACTGCTCACAGATTCAAGGGCCAGAAGGGACCACTGTGATCATCTAGTCTGACCTGCTGAGTAACACGGGCCCTACAGCATCCCCAAAATAATTCTGAGAGCAGTTCTTCAAGAAAAAATCCAATCTTAACTTAAAAATGGCCAGTAATGGAGAATCCACCATGACTCTTGATAAATTGTTCCAGTGGTTGATTACCTTCATGGTTAAAAACGTAGAGCTTATTTCCAGTCTGAATTTCTCTAGCTTCAACTTCCAGCAATTAGATCATGTCATACCTTTCTCTAGATTAAAGAGCCCAGTATTAAATATTTGTTCCCTGTGTAGGAACTTACAGACTGTAATCAAGTCACCCCTTAGCTCTCTCTTTGTTAAACTAAATAGACTGAGCTTCTTGAGTCTATCACTATAAAACATGTTTTTGAATCCTTTAATCGTTCTCGTGGCTCTTCTATGAACCTTCTCCAATTTATCAACATTCGTCTTGAATTATGGACAGTAGAACTGGACACACTAGTCCAGCAGTGGTTGCACCAGTGCCAAATACATAGGTAAAATAACCTCTCCACATCTACTCAAGATTGTCCTGTTTAAGCATTTACCTATCATATTAGCCCTTTTGGCCACAATGTCTCACTGGGAGCTCATGTTCAGCTCATTATCCACTATAATCCCTAAATGTTTTTCAGAGTCACTGCTTCCCAGGGTAGAGTTCCCATCGTGTAAGTATGGCCTACCTTCTTTGTTCCTAGATGAAGCACTGGAATGGGTTACCTAGGGAGGTGGTAGAATTTCCATCCTTAGAGGTTTTTAAGGCCTGGCTTGACAAAGCCCTGGCTGGGATGATTTAGTTGGGATTGGTCCTGCTCTGAGCAGGGGGTTGGACTAGATAACCTCCTGAGGTTTCTTCCAACCCTAATTGTCTGTGATTCTATGATTCTATATTAAAACATATATTGTTTTCTTGCACCCAGCTTACAAAGCAATCCAGTTTGCTCTGAATCAGTGACCTGTCCTCTTCATTATTTACCACTCCCCCAATTTTTGTATCACCTGCAAACTTTGTCGTTGATGATTTTATGTTTTCCTCCTGTTCATTGATAAAAATGTTAAATCGCATAGGCCAAGACCCGATCCTTGCACGACCCCACTAGAAACATACTCACTCAACAGTGATTCTCCATTTACAATTACTTTTTGAGACCTATCAGTAAGCCAGCTTTCAATCCATTGAATGTGTACCATGTTAATTTTATATTGTTCTAGTATTTTAATCAAAATGCTGTGCAGTACCAAGTTGGTGGTGAACAGCTTCAGAATGCCAGGAAAATAACAAAACCCATTCAGCCTTAGTTAATGTTGGAGTTGCTTTTGTTTTGGGTGGTGGAGAGTCATGGATATGTAGGGTCAGATTGCGTCACAAATGGTCAGTAAGAGGTAGTGCATTGGTGTGCTGCCCTAGGAAAGGGAACGTAGTTCAAGGAGTCACAATTCCCTCACTGCTCTCCCTTCTTCTCCTCCCACCCCTTGCTTCCAAAGGATCTGATTTGCTCTTGGCTATACCAGAAGTAAAATTATTCTCCCCCTCCCCTTAATTCACTGGGACAATGAATTGGGAGAGTGGAGCCAAGGCTCCATCATGTCTGTTCCTTGCTGGCCAACCAGTCCAGTCAGCTACTAAATGAGTATGCAAAGGGCCTAAGAGCTGGAGGGCTCCTTTCTCTCCTGCATGGAGATCCAAATCACAGTCTAGCCCTTACACTGAGGAATACCTCCACCCGTGTTTTACAACACAGGCATTCTGAATGAGGGTCCTGTGGTTTTCACCTGTCTTGTGGTTCTGCCCTAGTTCACTGCTTTCTCCTTTGTGCTGCTTTCCTCAGGCTAGTTCTACACTAGGAATGTTTTAATAGGTATAGCTAAGCTCGTATATTAGACCAGCAAAGTGCTCCTAGTGTGGTCCGCGGTTATACTGGCAAAGCTTATTCCCCTGCCAGAGGTTATTTTACCTCTGTGTTTGGCTGTAGCTGCATCTACACTAGAGGCTTTTTGTTGGTTGGAGATCACCCCTCTTCCTGTACCTAGTGTAGACATGGCCTCGTGCTCCTGTTGTACGCTTCCCTTGAGCTGGGTTCAGTTCAGATTGTTCTGTGTGCTGGCTGAAGAGATGGCCCTGAAAGGAATGTGGCCAGTATCCCTTCTCTACAAAGCCAGTTCCTCATTTCTCCACACTGAGAGCAGGGGCCTTGAGAGTGTGCAATTTAATGCCGTTTGATAACCAGGACAGTGCATGCAGCTGCACTTCAAACAGACAACACACAGAGCATTTTCACCACGCAACTGCAGTTTGTCATAAATGCACCGTGTATGGGGCCTGAATCTGACTTCTCTCACACCTATGTAACGTGATTGATTGCAATGGAATTACTCCTGATTTACCCCCAGGTAACATCAGAGTCAGTCCAGTCTCTGTTGATAAAAGCAGTGACTGTCCAGCAGCATTCCTGTTATACTAAGAGGTCTCCACTTAGATTCATATGTTTGGCTCAGGCAGCTTTGACATTAATCTGCTGTTGGCCTAGCTATGGGAAAGAACAGCCAAGTGACTAAAGGATATAAGAAATTCTAGTTGCAGAGTCTGGCTCAGAGCTGCCCACCACCATAAAAGATGAAAACACAAGAGAGAGAGGCAGGGAGGTGGAGTCCAGTGAGCGGCTTCAGTTTTTCAACAGGCCGTCTGGGCTCACTTCCTTTTCATTGCCAAGAAAAAGTAAAACAATGTTGCTACTCTGTGAAACCTCCCCTTTAAAACACACTGTGTCAAACAATCAGCCTTTGGGTCAATTGTGAAGGGAGTAAATGTGTGTGTTAATGATAAAGAGATAGCATTAATACTGTTTCAAAGGGCTTCATATTTAAGTGTCGCTCCAAGTTTGTTCTACATAACAGGACAAATATAACTAAGGTGGGGCTGAGCACAAGAGTTGGACATCAGCCTCTTTTAGGGGGCCAAAATAAACACTTACACAAATACAACATTTCACATAGACTTTTGTGCTAATTATCTACAGTTTCTGAAGTTAGCTCATAGAGAACAAAATATCCAGGAAACACACAGCTAGGAACATTGTAGGGCTTTATCCTGAACTCTCTCACACCGGTGGAAATCGGGACTGATTCTACTACCGCCAGTATAGTTGGACTGTGTTGTACACCAGTGTAAATGAGAACATAATCAGGCTCTACCTAGGGAAGCAGGAGAGTCTAGTGGGTAGGCAGTAGATGAGGAAGCTACCAGCCAGGGTTCTGTTCCTGCCTCTGCAACTGGTCTGCTGCGTGCTTCCCTGTGCCTCTGTTTTCCTTCCTGCCCTTTGCCCATTTAGATTGTAAGTTCCTGGTTATTTGTTCTGTGGTACTGTCAAGGGGCCACAATTACAGAGAAGGACCCTACTGTGTCAGGTGCTGTACAAATACTAAATACTAAAAGATGGCCCTTGCCCCAAAGCGCTTACAATCAAAGTCACTTTTGGGGCAGGGATGGACTTCTACTGTGAGTCCAGTCCTGCTCCCATTGTAGCCGATGGCAAAATTCCCTAATGGTGCAGGGGCATTTCCTATGTATATAGCGCCTAGCACAATAGGGCCCCGATCTTTTTTGGGGTCACTAGGTGCTACTGTTGTACTAATATAAATAGTTATAAAGTGCTAATTAAAACATAAATATTTAAAGCTACATTCTGCTCTGAGTATGTTGCTGTTCCTGGAAGAGGGCTGGGCATTTGTGTTTATTTTGTTGTGGCAGTAGAGTCACCCTGATGTGCATTAAGTTTCGTGCAGCTGCTTTAATCACTGTCCATTTGAACAGCTCCCACATTAGGAGTTAAAAGATCTTCATTTCCAGAAAAGCAGCATTTTTTTGTTTCTAATAGAAACGAGTATGTTTCAGCCTTTCTACCAAATTCAAATGGCATGGAAGGATATTTTACAATAGACTAAGAAGGCAATATAAAATTAAGTAAAGCTGGGTCTGGTGCCTAAAAATATTTGGCAGAATTCCCTGGAAAGCCACATTTGAACATTTTTAATATATATGACAAGGCAGACAAGAATAATTACCCTCTCTTGAAGTTCCCCAAGTGAGAGAAGTGTATTGTAATGCCCTTTGAAAGAAAACAATATACACTGCCAAGTGATCATGTTGTGGAATTCTTCCCTTCCCCCTGCCTTATATTCACTAGTTTGTTGACTACATGTTAGAGAGAAAGAATATAGCTCAAATGAGGCTGTGCTATGTAAATTTTTCTTTAAAAAATACAAAGGCTAGCACCTGAAGTAGCTGTGACTTGGAAGCATACACGGTAGTCTTAGGGCATGTCTACACTTACCTCCGGAGCGACTGATCCAGCGGGGGTCGATTTATCACGTCTAGTGAAGAAGCAATAAATCAACCGCTGAACGCTCTTCCGTAGACTCCAGTACTCCACCAGAGCGAGAAGCGTAGGTGGAGTCAACAGGGGAGTGTCAGCAGTTGACCTACCGCAGTGAAGACATTACAGTAAGTAGCTCTAAGTACATCGATTTCAGCTATGCTATTTTTGTTGCTAAAGTTGCGTAACTTAGACCGACTTACCTCACCCCTTCAGTGTAGACCAATTCTTAGCCAATGAGAATTAAGAAAGTATTTCTAAATAGTTGACGTACTACACTATAGAAGACTAAGCCATTCTCCCTCCCCCTTATTCTGAGCTTTAGATTCCCAAAAGCCCCAAACCCTCAAACAACACCCCTTGCTGGATTACCCGCTGGATTGATGGGCAGAGATCGATTCAGCGGGGGGTGTGTGTCAATTTATCGTGTCTAGTCTAGACACGATAAATCGACCACAAGCGTTCTCCCGTCGACTCCAGTACTCCACCAGGGTAAGAGGCACAGGCAGAGATGACAGGAGAGTGTCAGCCACCTACTTATCACAGAGAAGACATCACAGTAAGTAGATTTAAGTATGTCGACTTCAGCTACGTTATTCAACTCCTTAGATCGATCCTCCCCGCCCTCCCTTCCCAACAGTGTAGACCAGGCCTCACGTAGAACCAGGGATGTATGTGTCAATGCAACTTTGGCCATTCACTTTAATCCCAGCTTGTTTACAGCCGCAGGAGTTTTGGTATGATGGGAATGGGTGAGCACATGGAAACCTACGATTGGTATTTTCCCAGGAGCATAGGTAAGGCAGCTACCTAGCTCCCATTAAAACAACTTGGGTCCCTTTAAAAATCACAGCCTAGATACACAGGGAAAAGAAATGTCCTTTGCGAGGTGAAGTGCTCTCAAAATGTGGAGATGTCCTTGGAGATGCTCTGGCAGGGTTTTCCCCAGCGCCATTGTACTTTTCTTGTCTCTGTGGTTCATTAGCAGACCTTTACAAGGATTAAAACAACAGACATTTACACAGAAGGAAAACCGTGCCACATTGTGCTGGGGTGGTCATTCCATCCTGTGTGCTCCAGTGACTAAGAGAACAGAAGAGCAGGCAGGAAAAAAGAACTGAGAAAAGGGCTCTTAGAAACTATATTTGCTGTTAACTTCAGCAGGCACAGGATGAAGCTCAGTATGAGTGTGGAAAACATGTCTTGAGATGAGTTAGGGGTGGTGGGGTGGGGGGCAGAGAGATGGGCTTGTTAAATCAGCATGGGAGGGATGGAATGAGTGAGTGTCAGAAGCAGGGAGAGAGGTAGAACCCAAGTTCTTTGCTGATTAAATTGGCCCCCATCCACTGAGATCAATAAAACTCCGATGGATTTGCACGAGCAGAGAATTTGTCCTGGGGGTCTTGCAAGGCAGAAAGGCAGAGAGGTGATTCTACATGCAAAGAACATAGTCAGGGAGATGATGAGGTGGGGGGGGAAGACCTTGGCAGAGGAAGTCAAGTGGCAGAGGAGAAGCAATGAAAAGAGCGCCAAGGCTAACGAGCACTGCCAAAGAATCGAATCCCAGGAGATCCATCCCACCAAGGGGCTGCAAGCCGCTTGCCCATTTATTTATTCATTTAACAGACCACAGGATATGAAGTGAAACTCATTTATTTCATTAGGAAAAGAAGTGGTTCTTTTATTGCATTCTGAGTAATTTTGCATAGGGAAGGTGTGTGTGTGTGTTTGGGGTGAGGGACACAACAATACATGGGTTTTCCCCCCCTGCCCTCTTCTAATTGTTTTACATTTGAGATAACATTTGGGAAGAAATATCTAGAGTTCTTGGAAAGTTCTGACATTTACCCTCAAACCCTGGTTCTCTCGAATGCCTTCTTTTCAGGAGAAAAAACCCATGCAAGCCTGTTTGTGTAGCTGACATTTAGCAATGGCCTACCCCCTGCTGCGAAGACATAGCTCTCCCTTGACCCAGTCGAAATGGGTTCTCATCCAATGAGGATATCTGCCTAGGATAATGAACTGATGCTCAGATAATGGCACAGCTGGAGCTTTGGCAAAGGTCCACGAGGTCATTCTGGAGGATTTGGGAATAGCAACTGCTTGTCTGTGAATTACCATGCCCTGTATTGTGTAAGCCTAGACCAGGCACGTTTACATGATTAATTACATGTGTGGACTAATCGCCGTTCAGTTAGTTAGTTGATTGTTTTGTCTTTTTACACCCTGACCCATTTTGCTTGTTTCGGTTGCCTGGAGATTGATACTTTCATAGGCTGGTCCTTTGGGTTGTATTTTGCTTTCACTGGGAGATGACAGACACCAGGGCTGATAATTTCCAAGCTGCCTAAGGGGATTTAGATGCACAATTCCCACTAAAATGAATGAGGGTTGTGTGTCTAAATCCCCTAGGTGCCTGTGTAAATCTTGGCTTAGTGCCCCATTGCTGTCCTCAGATGTATCCGTTATCTTATTGAAGACAATTGGCCAAATATTGGTCCTATGCTAGCTGAAAGGATGAGGAGTGATAACCCCTTCCTGCTATCCCTGGACGATTCTCCAGGCTCTGCTGGATGGCTGAGGCTGGTTAGGATTACTACGGAGGGAAAGGTGCTTTCACACCTATTCTATGGGTGGAAAATGTGGATAGTACCTGGTCCTGTCATAAGTGCAGGGGACTGGACTAGATGACCTCTCAAAATCCCATCCAGTCCTACGATTCTATGATCTAGAGCTGGTCGGAACACTTTCAATTCTATGAATTTTTCCCTAAATACACATTTTTGTTGAAGCCAAAGTGTTCTGTGGAAGTGTCTGATGCCGATTTCACTAAGGGGAGGGAGAGACTTTCTCCCATCCTATACCCTGGTGGATAGGTCACTGGCCTTGGATGTGGGAAACTCCACTTCAAGTCCTTGCTCTGCCTGATTCAGCGTTATCGCAGATCGAAAAATCTCTGCTTTGCGTCAGGGTAGAGACTTGAATCTAGGTCCCTACATCCCAGGTCAATGGCCTAATCACACACCCAGGGAAAAGTCAGGTTTCGATCAGAAAACGGACATTCTGTTATGAGAATATTTTAGTTTCATTTCCAATGAGAAACAAAAGCAAACTTAGAACCCTGGAAAGTTGCCACGAGATGGAATTGTCAGCCTCCGGTCAGCTCTGGGTGGAGCAGTCTTCCCTGGACCTTGTCTTCCTGTGTTCCTTCTGCTGCGGCTGTGCAGGTTGCTGGCAGGCTTCATTTTCATTTCATTTTCAGCTTCCAGGTGACCTCCTGAGGTCCTGGACCCCCTTTCAGCCAGCACTGTGGTGAGTTCCTCTTCCTTTTGCTCTCAGTCCCTCTCGTTACCTGTTCCCAGAAGGAGGTGCTGGCTCTCCAATACTCCGCACCAAGCCTGTGGACTTTGGCCCAATTGACCACATGTTCTCACCATGTCTGACAGTGTCATTGGGTAGCTGTTAGCCAGGCATGACTTGACTGTATTGCCTCTTTAGTCTGCTGGGGAGAGGTTAGAGGATGGGATAACATGGCAGTGTGTGAGACCATCCGCTGTCATGGATTCTGAGGATGCCACAGAGCTGTGACAAGCAGAACAGGGCCAGGAGTTGTCCAAGGGTATGTCTACACTGCAGTTAGACACCCACGGCTGGCATGTCCCAGCTGACTTGGGCTCGCAGGGCTCAGGCCAACTGCAGTATAGATGTTCAGGCTTGGGCTGCAGCCTGAGTTCTCGGACCCTCCCACTTTGCAGGGTCCTAGAGCCTGGGCTCCAACCTGAGTCCAAGTCAATTAAACAGCTCTTAGCCTGAACCCCATAAGCCTGAGTCAGTTGGCACATGCCAGCTCCAGGTTTTTAATTGCAGTGTAGACACACCCTAAGTGGGGCTTCTAGGGTTGAAGTATCTGATTATGGTTTAACATGCCAGGTCTTTCTCCCTTATTTCTCCTCTCTCCCCCACATCTGGCTCCCACTGCAGAACCTTTTCTCCAGCTAGCAGAGTGGCGTCCCACGCAGCCCTGTGCACCTCGATCTAGCAGGCTTGGACAAGCCTTCAGGGCAATTTCCTGGCTCCAGGAGTTGGAGACTTCCTCTTTCTAAACCCTGCAGAGGCAAGTCAGATCCCAGTGACCTGTGGACCTGAGTGCCGGCTGAAAGGGGGTCCAGGACCTCAGAGGTCACCTGGAAGCTGCCACCACTAGAGAAGACTGGGGCTGAAGGTACAGCATTTGGGGACTCAGGTGGTGATAGAGGCTGGCCTCAGCTGCCCTTTAATGCCTTTTATGTTTGACTTTAGCTCCTGAGTGTGTAATGCTGTATAGAATAGCAGGGGTCGGCAACCTTTTGGAAGTGGTGTGCCAAGTCTTCATTTATTCACTCTGATTTAAGGTTTCACGTGCCAGTCAGGGCCGGCGCTTCCATTTAGGTGACCTAGGCGGTTGCCTAGGACGCCAGAATTTGGGAGGGCAGCATTTTGCGGTCCTCGGCAGCAATTCAGCGGCGGGGGGTCCTTCCACACTCCATGTCTTCAGCGGCAATTCGGCGGCGGGGGGGTCCTTCTGCTCTCCGGGTCTTCGGCGGCAATTCTGCGGCGAGTCCTTCACTTGCTCCGGGACCCGCCGCTGAAGTGCCCCGAAGACCAGGAGCGCGGAAGGACCCCCCCGCTGCAGAATTGCCACCGACCGGGAGCACGGAAGGACCCCTGCCTAGCGCGCCAAAAACCCTGGCACTGCTCCTGGTGCCAGTAATACATTTTAATGTTTTTAAAAGGTCTCTTTCTATAAGTCTATAATATACAACTAAACTATTGTTGGATGTAGAGTAAATAAGGTTTTTAAAATATTTAAGAAGCTTCATTTAAAATTAATTAAAATGCAGAGCCCCCTGGACCAGTGGTCAGGACCCGGGCAGTGTGAGTGCCACCGAAAATCAGCTCACGTGCCGCCTTCGGCACGTGTGCTATAGGTTGCCTACCCCTGGAATAGGGTATAAGCACCCTGCAATTCATAACCAAGTGTTATGGTATCCAGAGGAGAGGCAGCAAAGTGCAGGGGTGGGTGCCCAAGAGAGGCCAAGCATTGAGGCAGTTGAGCCCTGCAGAGAATCACAATGTGAAGCAACAGCGCAGCTTCCAACCCCTTTTATGTGAAGGGAGAAAAGACAATGCCTGACCTTCTGGGCACTAGTGGTGCTGGGGAGACGCCATTGCTCAAACCACCATCAAACCTCAACGCCATTGCTCAAACCTGTAGGCCCTTCTCTCTAATCTGATGCTAGGTTTAAAGGAGAGCCCTGCAAAAGGCAGAAAAGCCAGGTCTCTTCCACATGGAGACAAGCCTTTCATCCCCTCTTGCTCCTGATTTCCATTGGCTTCGAGAGCCAAAATTCCACAGCTGGCCTGGAAATCAAGAGGGCTGCTGCCGTAGTGGTGCCACTAGGTCGCTATTTTACATTTTTTAAGTCCATTTTTTTAATGTGACAGATCAGGGCTTGAAAAACAGGACGTCTTGGAACATAAACTAGATGAAAACAAGCTACAATAAAAGTTGAAAAAATGTATCATTTTACTGCCGATTGAAAATTAAGACCAGATGAAGCCTCTGAGGCCCTGGGCATTTCATTCATCGGAGCTGGTCACTCCTGCATGAAACCAGCGTCAGCCTGCATTCTCTTCACATTGGTTATATCTTTTGTTTGCCTGTTTGTTTGCGGTCCTGCATAATTTGTTGAAGAAAATAACAAAATGGATTGTTTTGGTTTTCTGACTTTCATAAACTTTACATACAAAGCCATTTATTTTGCCAGCCATCAGGATGGAACTTCTATAGTTTTATAAGACCGAGAAATTCTTCGGAGCAAAGCTATCTAATGAAGTGTCGCTCAGGAACTGCAGACTCAGCTTTCTAAATAAACAGGTTTCTGCAGCTCAGCAGAGCTGCTCCATTTGCACACATAGGAGTTTTATCAAACTTCCACTCTGTGTACAGATTGCAAAGCAATTATGTTTCTGGTAAGCTCTTCTGTTTTGAAAAGCAAATAAACCTTTTCCTTTTAACTTCTTTCCAAAGCACTGTCTAAGCCGTTAGCTGTGTGGCACTCATTGAGATGTGTTCCGTATACATCACCCTTTGCATTTATTTAGCTGTCAGTCTAGAAGATGCCAGTGTTACTCAGACTTAATGGGAATTACATAGCTAAAATATCACAGAGTCTTTTGTAAATAGACCCTCTTATTTTGTTCAGGCTGATGGAATGACCTGCAGAGAGTAAAATATGCTGCTTCCAAGTGAATTCCTGATCCAGTCAGCTTTTTACTGTCTCTGGTGTCTCCTTTGCAGGTGCATTTTCTACCTGTAAGACTTGGGCCTGCAATCTGATTAAATATGACTCCAAAGCACCTAACTATAGACAACGATCAAGTAATGAGAGAAGCAGCTACTTACATTTGCATCCACAATTAATTTTTGAAGGACAAGTTTTGTGGGCTCAAATTGTCCCCCCTTCCTCCCTCAAAAATGTGTGTTGGGTCTCAACCCAGTTCAAAATATACTTTTGCACTTTCAACTGGAATTCCTCCCTTCGAGACGATGTATATTTGCATACCGTTGGCGTAATTCATGTTCGTATAATCAGTAATGGCGGGCAGCATGTATACTGTCTCAGTCTGGTACTTTGTCAGTCACTGTTCTGCTGAGGTAAGGTTCCTGGACATACCTGGAATAACGGGAAACTGAGAGCCCATGTACTGACCCAGTGGTATAGTGATAGTGAGAGACACTATGATACAGAGACCCAAAGGTGAAAATGGAGCTTAGCCCCATTTTCTCCTGCCTGAAGAGGATCATGAAAGTGAAGGGCGGGAGAGGGGGACATAGAGCCTCACTCGATGTAGTCCACTTTCCCTCACTTCTGTTTAAGATGATCAATTGGCGGGATCTGGGCAGGAGTCCCCGATATGGGGGGAAGAATGGATACATAAAGTGAGACCTGGGGCAGAAGAGAAGGAGGGTGTAAACGAAAAGTTAGTCTCTTCCATGCCCCTCTCTAAATCTCACTGTCTCCCATCAAATAAAAGCAAGATAAATGTCATTCAGCATGTTTCATTACAAAATTATAAAGGGCCACATGGTGACAGTCACACATATAATTTGCAAACATCCATCCTGTGCATGCATTGCAAATGCCCCATGCGTATGCACACATGAAGAGTTGGCATTTGTACATGACTCACTAGGCATCTACCTGGCCAGGTGTACACACAAAAATCTGATTTGCACATGCACACTGAGTATTTTCATATAGAACCTTGGTTTGTGCTAATACAAGTGTGCATTTGCTTGTGCTTAACTGTGGAAAATCTGGTCCTGGAGTGGGGTTACAGCATTGTATGCTATACTTAACCCTTGCTGTGCCAAGGGAATGCACATCTTTCCTCTGCAGCCTTCTGAGGAGGAAGAAGGATGTAGACACCTGGGAGGGGCCCTCAGAGGAAGGGCAATGATTACTCTGCTGCCTGCCTTCCCCATGAATGGGTGAATTCCCAGCTGTCCCCACTGATGCAGGGAGTGTGTGCAACTTGCACTTGGCAGGAGAAAATCAAGGCCATTTGTGTGGGTGTGTGCGCGCAATCTTTTTTTAAAAAGAAAAGCTTGAGAGCAGTTTTCTTTTTGACTGCATTTTGGGTAAGTTTAATGTGGTTCTTCGAAAAGAAAACAACAATAAAAAAGTCTGGAGAACCAAATCTCCAGGAGACTGTGCTGTATTAGATCATTTGAAAATCTTTATTGATCACACACATAGATCTGAGAGATCATAGACGCACAGCTGTAGTTTCAGAACATTGGCTGTGTTTTCCATCTGTCTGTAAGCAAGCAGCTTTGGCTGGATGGTCTGTTTCACACAGCAGAGTATTATTCCTTTTGCTCCTTGTCATCTCTGGACTGGGCTTTCCAAGAAGATTAATACAGCCTAAGAGAAATAAACCTTTCCCCTTCCTTAACATGCTACATAATGGCACCTCGGTTACTGAGACGGTATTAATTTTTCCATGCGTTTGCCTATTTCTTGATAAGACGGAAACTACCCTCCAGCCTGCAAAATGAAGAGGTACAGTTGCATTCAGTCACATCTGTGATACTTGAGGATCTATGTGACTTCCAAACCTATGTAAAGCTGTCGCTAGTTTGGATGAAAAGAAGAAGGGGAAAAAATCTGCTTTTGTGTTTGTCTGGCCAACATGGCACTTCTAAAAACACATTAAACTGTCAGAAATGTAAAATGATTAATCACTGTGAACTCCCCCCCTCAGTCTCCTGTTTGCCTGTGGGTCAAAGGAATGTATACAGATTTGGGTAAAGGAAGAAACTCATGGTTTTCATTATAAGCTGTAAACATTTTGGGCTGAAAGCCTCAAACATGTTATCTTCTTCTGCTGTATACACGCTCTATATACAGTAAGTCGCAAAACACTGATTGTTTACAATATCCAACTACTGGAAGGATGACTAAACAGTCAGATGTCATCCCTCAACTGTTCAAGGCTGCAGGGAAAGGTTGGAAGATGTGATGTAGGGCTGGTGGGAGTCCAGAATTCCTATTCTGTGGAAATTCTGAAATTTTGATTTTTTTTTCATTCCTAGGCAGAACAAAAATTTGAAATTCCCATGGAATGAAAATTCCAAAACTTCATTTTGGATGAACTGAAACAACATTTATTTTTCATGGCATTGAACCATCTAGTTTTATTAATTTTACTTTAGCTATCAAATGTTTCAACTTTTTTATTATAAAATGATAATTTATAACAAAAGTCAAAAGAATAAAGTTGAAAATAACTAATCATTTCAATAATGTTATGTGAAAAATGTTGCCAGAATCAGTATGTGCCCTTGGAACGTTTCTCTTTTGTTAAATCAGCGTATTTGAATAGAAAAATATTCTGTCTGAAAATTTTCAACCAGCTGTAGGGTACTGATGGTATTTGAGGGTGGGATTTTTCAAAATGCTCTGCACTGGTTTCATTGAGTTCAATGAAAGAAGAGTTGGACCAACTCAGAGTAGTTTTGAAAATATCACCCTTAATACCAAAGAGTGAGTTAATGGGACTGTCTTGTGACAGGTTTATTCACTGTAGATTCATCATGTGTACAATCTACATCACTATAACCTCAAATGAGTGTCTTTTCTCTAAGCAGAGTCAACAATCTTCTTTAATAGGTTGTTTATTCTGACCTTGATTCAAGTCCCACTGAGAGTCCTTCCATTGACTTCATTGGGTATTGGATCAACCCTTGTAGCCTCCAAGGCTAGGTAGGCCAAACAACTGGCACACCTGCTACTGATGAGATTGTTGGTTGTGGTCTAATATTTATTTTAAAAGATATGTTAAATCTTGCACCTGGATCAGTCAGACATTCACTACTGCTAATAAAGCTGATGATTACCACCCAATGGTAAATTAGCAGAGCGGGAAAGATCTGTGTTTATTATGGTATTTTATTGGAATGGTTTTGTTGGCTCTAACACTAGCAGCTTTGATGGTAGGAGATACTAGAGTTAAAGGGCTAAAATTTCAGCCAGCCTCCAGGAATGAGATTGGAGAATTTGCAGACACTCATGTATAAACTTTTGCATTTGTATAGAATCATAAAATCATAAAACTGGAAAGAACCTTAAGGGGTCTTCTAGTCCAGCCTCTGCACTCAAGGCAGGATTAAATATTATCTAGACCATCCCTGACAGGTGTTTGTCTAACCTGCTTTTAAAAATCTCCAGTGATGGAGATTCCACAACCTCCCTAGGTAATTTATTCCAGTGTTTAACTACTCTGAAAGTTAGGAAGTTTTTCCTAATGTTCATCCTAAATCACCCTTGCTGCAATTTAAGCCCATTGCTTCTTGTTCTATGCTCAGAGGTTAATGAGAACAATGTTTGTCTGTCCTCCTTGTAACAATCTTTTTAGGTACTTGAAAACTGTTATCATATCCCCCTCAGTCTTCTCTTCTCCAGACTAAACAAACCTATTTTTTTCAGTCTTCCCTCAGAGATCATGTTTTCTTGACCTTTCATCATTTTGGAATTGTTGGATTCTATTGCATCTTGGGGAAAATGCTGAAGTGCACAGTCATGGAATTGTAGAATCCATAGAGTCCTAATTGAGATGAATGGGGTGAATCAATCCTCTCTGAGCTATTGTCTCAGGTTCTCAGCAGATGCAGGCAGATGATGCTACATTTGTTTATACATGGTTCATGTTTTTGAAGTTTTCATTGCAACCGTACTGATTAGAAGTATTAAAGTCATGTTTTCTAGAACTTTCATCATTTTTATTGTTCTTCTCTGGACTTTCTCCAGTTTGTCCACATCTTTCCGGAAATGTGGCACCCAGAACTGGACACAATACTCCAGCTGAGACCTAATCAGTGTGGAGTAAAGTGGAAGAATTACTCTTGTGTCTTGCTTACAGCACACCTGCTACTACATCCCAGAATGACGTTTGCTTTTTTTGAAACAGTGTTACAGTGTTGACTCATATTTAGTTTGTGATCCACTATGACTTGCAGTACTCCTTCCTAGGCAGTCATTTCCCATTTTGTATGTGTGCAACTGATTGTTCCTTCCTAAGTGGAGTACTTTACATTTGTCCTAATTGAATTTCATCCTATTTACTTCATATCATTTCTCCAGTTTGTTCAGATCATTTTGAATTTTAATCTCTATCCTCGAAAGTGCTTTCAACCCCTCCCAGTTTGGTATCATCCCCACTTGATATGCCCTTCCAGCTTGCATGTTGACTGTGAATCACTACTCTCTGGGAATGGTTTTCCAACCAGTTATGCACCTACCTTATAGTAGCTCCATCTAGGTAGTATTTCTCTAGTTTGTTGTCATGTGAGAAAGTATCAAAAGCCTTACTAAAGTCAAGATATACCACATCTACCACTTCCCCATTATCCACAAGGCTTGTTACTCTGTCAAAGAAGGCTATTAAGTTGGTTTGACATGATTTGTTGTTGACAAATCCATGCTGTTACTTATCACTCTATTTACTTCTAGGTGTTTGCAAACTGATTGTCTGATTCTTTGCTCCATTATCTTTCTGGGTACTGAAGTTAAGCTGACTGGTCTGTAATTCCCTGGGTTGTCTTTATTTCCCTTTTTATAGATTGGCACTATATTTGCCCTTTTCCAGTCCTCTGGAATATCTTCCTCTTCTATGACTTTTTGAAGATAATCACTAATGGCTCAGATATCTCCTCAGTCAGTCCCTTGAGTATTCTAGGATGCATTTCTTCGGGCCCTGGTAACTTGAAGACATCTAACTCGGCTAAGTAATTTTTAACTTGTTCTTTCCCAATATAAGCCTCTGATTCTACTTCATTTTCACTGGCATTCACTATGTTAGATTTCCAATCGCTTCTAACCTTTTTGGTGAAAACTGAAACAAAAAAAGTCCTTTAGCCAAGTTGTTTAGTCATGTACAAAAGATCACATGTGCAAGCGGTCAACCTTTAACAATGTGCCAACTGCCTATGTGCTTTAGATAACCTAGTAGTTTTGCCTCACTGTTTGCAGTATTCTTGGGATACCAAGTGTAAGAATGATAAAGTAAGAAATACTGAGGGAACCACAGCTAATTATCTAAGGCAAAACCAGAGACCATTGTACATGAAGATCAGATTGTTAGGCTTGCAATTACCTCATCTGTGCATGCAAACAAATGCCACTGCACATTTTGCAAGTGTATTAATGGAAGCTGACTGAAATGATAACCATCATGAGAGTGGCTTTTAAAGAATAATAATCCAATGCAGGATCCTTTTAGCACTTTGAGACTTATTCAGGTTCTTTGGCTAGGGACCGAGATGATTGAGCAGCTCACTAGTTTCATTTCTGCTATCCAGAAAAACCACCTTCCTTGCTTTGCTGAAGTTTCAGAGTTTTCCTCAACATATGCTAAGTTATTGATTTTTTTTCTGTTCACCCTAAACCAATTAAAATAGTCCATAAAAAGGATATAAGAAAGTCAAACTGCAGGGACATAAAGGGGGCATAAGACTCCCTTATTTCAGCTGTAGATACTGAACGGTCACTGTGTGATCAGTAGAGCTGGGCAAAAAATAGATTTTTTGATTTGGTGGCAATTCTGGAAAAAAAAACAAAAAACATGTCGAGTTGATCAAACCCCCAAAATTTTCAAAATTGTTGGTGAATTAAGAAACGTTTCTGGCTGAATTAAACATTTTGTTCTACCCAAACTGAAAAGTGTAGTTTCAACAGGAAGCCTTTTTTTAAAAATTTTTTTTAAATAAAATTCAATGTTGAAAAGTTGTTTTGAACTGAACAGTCAAAACACTCCAGTTTGATAATGTAGAAACACAATGTCTGGCTTTTGGTTCACTAAAACAATTTGTCAAGATCGACATGAATTCACAAAAGGTGTCAGTGGATTTGAATCTGCAAAAAAAAGAAGAAAGTTTGGACTGAACTCCTTCACCCAGTTCAAGTGCTCAGCACTTTTCCTTGCACAGGTAAGCAGGGACTTGGCAGAGCTTCAGTCTTGTCCCTCCTTCCCTAAGGAAGCTGTGCAGTGATGATAGCCAGCACAGGTGAGTTCAGCCTTGGGGCAGTTAGGTGTTCACCCCTCGCCTGTGAGTACGGCAGCAGGGAAGCAATCTCTGAGACTAGCTTCCTTCCTTGGGTTATTTTGGAGGCAGCAGATCCACACTCCATCCCCTTACACAGAGCAGGTTGTTACAGTGCAATCTAATAGCAAAACAATGGCTACAGCTATTTGAAAAACAGAATTTTCCTTTAATGGGAAAAATCAACATTTCTAAATTACTTTCCATTTCAAATTGGAGCAGAGTCAAAATATCAAAAATTTTCAGCAAAGGGAAAATTTTTATTTGGAAATGTCCAACCAGACCTGGAGACATTTTTGATCTAAATAAATGATTGGCCTTGAACTGACCTGTCAGAAAGAAAAAAAAAATCATTTAATTTCAAACTCGCCATTTGAAATTGACATTTTTCATTTAGACTCTTCCAAAATAGAAAAATGTAGTTGAAATTGACACTTTGCTGTGGGGGAAAAAAAAAAGTCACTTTAGAAGAAACCACTTTCCAAAGGGAAAAATTTGTAGTTGAAAATTTTCAAGCTGTTCTAGCAATGGCAATGCATGGTGATACTGCAGATAAAATGACTTTTAACAGTCAAAAGAATTTTTTGTTGTTGTTCTATGACAATTCCTGCATCTTAGTTAGAAAAAAATCATTTTCGTGGTAGCTGTTAGGCGGCACTCATGTAGCTTGGTTCTCCTGACTATGTCTTTTTATTAGAAGTAATTGCAATAGGAACAAAAATGTTCACATCAAAGGACTCAAAACAGTTAAGGCTCCGTAATTTCCAAGTCATCGGGGTTTTGATTTTGGACATGCACCCTCGGGTATGTTAACCAAAGCCTTTACAGACTAGCAGCTTTGGGGGCGACATTTTGTATATCGGAAACCAGACTATAATTAAATAAAAGGCCTCCTATGTGCTACCTGCCTGGACGTACTGATAGTTCTATTAACAATAAATTAAAATCCCTCCCACCCCAAACAGATCCTCCTGTCAGTCACAGGCAAGGAGCTCTGCCTGCTGACTGAGGTGTCAGAAGAAGAGGGACCTGACCTAACACCTATTTAAATCAGTGGAAATATTCCCATTCAGCTTCCAGATTTCCTTTGCTTTTCTAGGTTGCTGGGGGGAGGACCAGCCTAGTCTCTGCACACGTAGGCTTCACAATTCTTATTATTACACTCACTCCCAGAGGCCGTAACTGAGATTGGAGCCCTTTTGTACAGACACGTTGTGAGAGACGGACCCTGCCCCAGAGAGCCAACAGCTTAAAAAAAGGTGGGATGGGACCCGAGGTGAAGATCACGTTGCTAGCCAGTGACAGAGCCAGGGATAGAACTCCTGGTCCCCGGCTCAGTGCTCTATCCACTGGACCATATTGTCTCTAAAATTCAGCATATTCCTTCAGCTTCTCTCACTCTTTTTCCTTCTCCCACTTCACTATTAATTAGCTGATTTGGTGATGTTCGAGCCTGCACGCTGTGTCCTCCCACCACAGCTTTCAGAGTGAGACTTCATCAGCCTCCAGCCCTCCCACCTTAACTTTATAAGGTTCCCAAAGGGTATATGCAGCAATAAAACACCCATGGTTGGCCTGGCTTAGCTGTCTCGGGCTCAGGCTATGGTGCTGTAATATTGCTATGTAGATGTTTGGGATCTGTCTGGAGCCCGAACTCTGGGATCAGAAGAGGGGAGAAGTTCCTAGATCCTGGGCTCCAGCCTGAGCCCGAATATCTACACAGCAATTTTTACCCCCTGGAGCCCGAGTCAGCTGGCCCGGGCTCTGCTGTGGGTCTTTTATTCCAGTGTAGATGTACCCTTATCTGTTAGCGATGGTTAACAACCGTCATGAACAGCCCGCAACGGTAACCTGCAATTAGTGTCAAAAAGTCTGGTGGCTCCCCCTGAGCCATGAAAATTGCTTAAGGGCTTTTCATGTGTGAGGTTTTCTTGCCTTGCTTCCCATGGCCGCTGCAGTGTTTGGAGACAGGGGCAGGAGGGCTGAATTCCACCAGCTCAGGGCAGAACAGAACAGAGTGACAGCCAGAGTGAAAGGGTTACGGTGTCCCCTCATGAACAGCAAGGAAAGCGACCCCCTCACAACACTGTAATCAGATGTCCCATGCAGAGCGAGGAAGGGAGCTCTTGTGGATAAGTCACTGGACTGAGAGATCTGGGATCAATTCCTGATTCTGACACAATGTTCCTGGGGCACCTTGGACAAGACACCTCTCTCTGCCTCGGTTCCTCACCTGGAGAATGGGGATAATAGCCTTCCTTTGTCTGGCTTGTCCATTTAGACAGCAAGCTCTTCAGAATAGAGACTGTCTCTAAAGTTAGGCTCTTAGGGTGAGATTTTCATAGGTCCCTTAATGCCACAGTCTCAGGGAACATCAGTGGCACTTGCATGCCTAAATTGCTTTTGAAAATCCTACTCCTAAATCCATAGGTAGGCTCCCAAATCAATGGCCTGATTTTCAAAAGTGCTGAGCCCCCGCAGCTCCCAGTGAAGTCAACTAGAGGCTTTGTGTGCTCAGCACTTTTGAAGTTAGAGCACTGATTTCTATTCCTCAATATGGAATTAGGAGCCTGACAGTAATAACACCTCACTCTCATATAGCACTTTACCTCAGTAGATCTCTAAGTGCTTTACAAAGAAGGGTCTGTATCATTGTCCCATTTTACAGGGGGGTACATGAAGGCACAGAGAGGTAAAGTGGCTTGGCCAAAGTCTCCCAGTGGCCAAGGCAAAACTAGGACCCAGGTCTCCTGAGTCTCAGTCCAGTGCTTTAGTCACCGGGCAGCAAAGCCTCTTTAGGCACCTACTTTTTGGAAACCGTGGCTGTAGTTTAAACTGTAAAATGTTCATCAGGACAAAGAAGAAACACTGTGACTAAGTTCACCCATGGATTTCAGATTGCTAGATACATTTGGTGGTTTTGGTTATTCTCCAACAGTACAAGATACAGAAACTTGAGAGCATGTGTATACATTTTCACACATAGCTATTTCGGCATTTTAGCTAATTGTCTGCCTTTGCTTAGCAGAAATCTGGACTGAGCTATCACAGGAGAGAGAGGTGGTGGTGGTCCCTTCAGGTCAAAGTTCAGGTTAGTGGTAGGGCAGGGTGGGGTGGGGAAGTGTGGATTGCAGCTGGCTACACAGAGCTTGACCCCAGTTTAACCAGATAGCTTTAGTTTCCACTGCTGCTGTTCCCAAAACCTCTAAGAGCAAAAAATAAGTGAAGTACAATAAAAGAAAACAGGTTTTTGGAAGAAATGAAAAAGAGGGGAAGACAAATTTATAATGGAAAAAAATCATTAATTGGAACCTGCAGACAGCTTAAAGCAGATGTTCAGTACTCTCAAACTACACATTACCACAAGTGCACATATGTAAATCACTTCAGGCCAGCTCCTAGGCTGGTGTGAATCAAGATAGCTCTGTTATAGCTCTTGTAAAGCTCTGCTGATTTTCCCGCACTGAGGATCTGGCCTTGAATGTAATCATTCACTGCTTTATTATTTTCCTAAAGTTTAAAGACCTTTTCCTTTTAATCTCACTACACTAAAGGCAGAGCTATACTTTGTTTAAAAAAAAAATCAGTGCATGAGAACAGGATGTTTTTATTAAATATTAAGCATTCAAGGTTTACCTTCATTCAGAGTCTTGGCTTTGTTTGAGTCTTGATTGAAACTGACAATCCTGCATTCCTACATAGCTGAAGAGTGTACGCTATGTTTGCCAGATCCTGATAGTGTTGTGCATTGAGGTGTTATATAATAAGGTGCTGAGTCTCCCGTATAACAACTGCCTTCATGTAACCAGCTTTTCAAGGACAGATTTTCAGCTACCCATTTAGACATCAAAGTAAGTGGTATGAGTTTTAGAAGAGCCCAGCATGTTGGGTAGAAAACTCTTTCTGAAAATCTGATCATATGTGCAACCTTGGGAGCTTCGAAGAGCCAAGGGCTTTTGAAAATCTGGCCTCTATTTAGATGCCCAAATGGGAGCTGAGTGCTTCTGAAAATCTAGTGTGGAAAATCTTTCTCCACATGTGCACATTCTGTAAATGTTTAGCTAATTTGATTCTCATCTTCTTCACCTACAGTAGGATTCAGAGTACTGAACACAAAATTGGTTTGCATGGAAATGGGGCGAAAAAGCCTTTGAAACTAAATCAAACTAAACCTCGGTGAATTTGGAACAAAGCTCTGTTGAGCTTTTGTGTACTGTTTTCGTGAACCTCTACACTTTCTGTTTGCTGCTGAAGTATCAAATGTTGGGAGGGAAAGGGTGTTCACTGGCAGTATTTCAGGCCAGAGGAGAAGTTCTGAAGTAGCAGATATCTCACCAGAAAAGCCAGCTCTCACTAGATATTCTGGATCAACTTTGCACTCAGTAGGTTTTAGATCTTTTGGATAAGGTTTAACTAAACAGCCACAGTAACAAGTCCTTAGCTAAAAGTAGACCCTGATCCTACAAACTGATCCACATAAAACCCAGCAGTGCTCATCATAGCCCCATTGACTTCATCCATCAGTATTAGACAGTTGAGTCAAAGGCACCCGATTCATTATTTTGGAAGGATAATACTTCTCTTTGTTCATGCACCGTCTAAGAGAACATATCCTATTTTTTTCTTTTCCATTAAACTTTTCTCTTTTTCTCCTTCCACCATATATTGTGTCAAATTTTGCTTGCTGTTTTGTACGAGGAAATTATTATTGGCCAGGAAATCCAGTAGTGCCAGCCCCTCCTCAGAGTTGTAAATGGGGGGGTGTTTCATGGCTGAAGCACTTTCCTTGGCTTTATGGAAATGCATAATTTTTTTCATTACAAAAGGTGTACACAGATGACAGAAACACTGAATGACAGGAAATGCCCAATAGAGGAAATAGCAATGAACCAGAACCTGAAATAGCCTGAAACATTTGCACTTTAAGGTTTCTAATGGCACAAGCCAAGGTCTAAATCCTGGTCCCACTAAAGTCAGTGACAAAACTTCCACCGACTTCAATATAATCAGGATTTGTCCCTCCAGAATAATTTTTTTCTTTGTTTTAAATTATTTGTTTAATATTCTTGTTCAAAACTTGGTATTTAAGTACCAAAGGGAGAGAATTTAAATACCAAAGAGATTTACTCTAGAAAGCCTTAGAGAAAGCAACCTGAGTTAGGATTTCTGGAATATCTTTAGATTTCCCTGGTCTACGGGTCTCCACATAAAGACTAATTGACCTTTGCCTGTAAAGGCAATACTCCTGTAAAAGGAGTATTTCCTCTTCCCCAAAGCCGACAGGGAGGCAGGTGCCTCTGTGGGACCATCCTCCTCTGTCTCTAGACCTGGGTAAGGGCCTCAGTGAGTCCAGGGACCTGCACAGGGTATAAGGGATGGGTTGGTGCTGAGCATGCGGAACATGTTGCCATCCCTCCCTCAGCAACTCAAGGAAGAAATGGCCAATCAATTGAAAAGTGATGTAGCGCAAGGCTGCGGCCCTTTTGGTACTAGGGTGCCACAGACTCCCACAAGAGGGAGCGGCAGTGTGCGGGAGAATCCCTAGCAGAGTATCTCAGTGGTATTGTCCCATCAGGGAGCTGGGTCTTAGTGCAGGGGCTTCAGATTCCGTGTAGTATAGGGCATCTGCAGGGATGGCCCTGGCCACCACCCAGTCTCTTAACTCAGCCTAGATTGTGGGGGCAGGATCTGCAGGTTTGGAAAATTGAATCCCCTGTTTACTCCACAAGGGTCAAAACGTGCATGTCTCCCCCTAGAGATGTGGGACGACGTGTGTGTGTGGGAATCTCTTGGAGATTGTCCCCCATCTTGTGGATATTTCCACTGGAGAGAGGCATTGACTCACAGCCTAGGATTAAGGGATGAGATTTTCAGAAGTGCTCAGCTTTGGCCTGACTGTGACCCTCTGAAACCAGTGATAAAGCTCTCCTTGACTCTGGAAGAAGCAGAGTTAGTCCAGTGCGGAGGGTTTTTGCATATCCTATCCTACATTTCATAAACCACTTAATGTTTTCTGTTACCATGTTTTCACTAACCAGTTTAATTCTCACTTGGGGTTAATCACTTATTTATAAATAAAATCTGTCTCTTGCTGTGCGTCTTAATTACTTGTAAGCAGTAGAATTGATTTTTTTTCCTTCCCACCTTTTGAATCTGCCTTAATTTGCATTCTTGCCCAGCCTTCATTATAGGGGATGAAAGGTAAAGGTGAGCCTGTCTTTTCAATTTAATTTCCCAAAGATGGTGGATTATTTATGAAACCCATTCTGCCTTGGTTGTGTTCCCAGTCTTTAAATAGTGACGTCAATATGTAAAGATTAGACATCACGCAACAATGAGATTTCATTTGGGGCTCCAGATGTCAAGCACAGAAGAGAAGTGAAACTGATCGTGCTTAATTGATGTATTTGAATGTGAATATATTAGAAAATGCTCCTGACCTTCATAGTCCCAGAAATTTAAAATAAGTAACCACCATATTTGCAAAGAGCTCTGATGTTATTTTTTGGGTTTGCATCCCATGACTAAGACACAACTATATTTTTCCGGCATGGAGAATCCATGGTATGAATACATTTCTAGTCTCTTCTTCTTATTCTGATGAAGGAACATCAGAGAACATTGAAAGCCAGATTGTACCACCTGTCTTGACACTAATAGCATCGTATTTCATGAGTAGTTCCATTTTCTTCAATGGAATGGAATGAGCTGCCGCTTAACATGGTCATGATGGTAGAATCTGTCCTTAGCTGAAACATTGGCTCAAGGAGCTAAAAATCAGTATCAGATTCTCCAAAATTAGGCCTGTACTTTCTATCCCCCTCTTTTTTTTCTTGTATATTTTTCACATTGTCTCCACCATGGCTCCAACTCAGCAAATGGCTTAACTGCTGACGTGTTGTCTCATTGACTTCAGTGAGATTTTAGCACATGCCTGAAGCTAAGTGCTTACTTAAATGCAACACTGAATAGGAACAGATTTAAGCACGTTTTCATTCTTTGCTGAAGTTGGGCTTGTGGTACCATTTGCTTGCATGGAAGAGAGATGAGGTTTGTGGCTGAACTCTCCTGATTAAGGGCCCAGACTTGCAAAAGCCCAAGTTTATTCAGGTGAGCAGTACCACTGAAGCTCTTCACATGTGAAAGTACTTGAACGATCAGACTTTTCTTGTCTTTCACTATCATCCAATAACTGCCCTGCATGCTGCTATTTGGAAGTGCACCCCAGGACAGAATATCTGACAAGCTGCATCCATTTTTACTACAGTGGCTGACTATCTGTGTATGTAGAGTATGCAAAACTTTTAGTAACATCAAAGGCATAACCATTGAACTACAAAAATCCTGGTACAGTACTGCTGCTTCTCTTTCGCTGGATTAAACCTAGGGTATGTCTACACTATGGGATTATTCCAATTTTACAGAAACCGGTTTTTTAAAACAGATTGTATAAAGTTGAGTGCATGTGGCCACATTAAGCACATTAATTTGGCAGTGTGCGTCCTTGTACCGAGGCTAGCGTCGACTTCCGGAGCGGTGCACTGTGGGTAGCTATCCCATAGCTATCCCATAGTTCCCGCAGTGTCCTCTGCCCATTGGAATTCTGGGTTGAGAGCCCAATGCATGATGGGGCAAAAACTGTTGCGGGTGATTCTGGGTAAATGTCGTCACTCAATCCTTCCTCTGTGAAAACAATGGCAGACAATCATTTAGCGCCTTTTTTTCCCTGGATTGCCCTGTCAGACACCATAGCATGGCAATCAGGGAGTCCGTTTAGCCTTTTGTCACTGTCACCATATGTGTACTGGATGCCGCTGACAGAGGCGGTACTGCAGTGCTACACAGCAGCATTCATTTGCCTTTGCAAGGTAGCAGAGATGGTTACCAGCCCTATTACACAGTCTGCTGCTTTGGAAATTGGCAATTACGGTTACCAGTCCTTTTGCACCATCTGCTGCTTTAGAAATTGGTGATGATGATTACCAGTCCTTTTGTACTATCTGCTGCTAGAAATTGGCAATGATGGTTACCAGTCCTTTTGTACCGTCTGTTGCTGTCATGGGTGCTCCTGGCTGGCCTCTCTGAGGTTGACCAGGGGCGCATGGACAAAAATGGGAATGACTCTCCAGGTCATTCCCTTCTTTATGTTTTGTCTAAAAATAGAGTCAGTCCTGCCTAGAATATGGGGCAAGTCTACTAGACAACCAGAGAGCACAGCCGCTCCGGGTCAGAGCCCCAGATATCCCGTGGAAATGATAAGCTGCATGCCATTCTAGGGGGTACCCCTGCAACAACCTCACCCATTGCTTCCCTCCTCCCACATCCCTCCTGGGCTACCATGGCAGTGTCCCCCCATTTGTGTGATGAAGTAATAAAGATGCACATGATATTAAGAACAGCTGAGCTTGTTAGTGAGAGTAAAAAATTGTGGGGGAGGCAGCCTCCAGCTGCTATGATATTCCAGGAGGACAGGGATCCCATACTCATTTAAAGGGTGGAGGAGTGGAGCACACGCCTCCCACTGTTATGATATCTCAGGCGAGTACAGAATCCTTCATTAGACATTGAAGGGGGCTGGGGAGGAGTGTGGGAGCTGCTATGATGAGGACAGTTACCAAAGCCTATTGCACCATCTGCCTTTCCAGGAGAAGTTTTTAAAGTCATTCCATTTTACCAGGCACGTCCCGGCCGACCTCACCGAGCTAGCCCAGGGAGCACTCACGGGATGATGAAAACGGTTTCCAAGTCTTTTAGTTACCATCTTTGCCTCAGGAAAGGCCAAGGGGAGGGATGCTTGCTGTTCAGATGCCGCAGCACCCGCATCTACCAGCAGCATGCAGTAAGACTAGGGTGGACATTGAAAAATAGGCGAGAAACGATTTCTTCCCCTTTTATTTCACGGAGAGAGAGGAAGGTAATGAGACATATACCTCTGAACACCTTGGGGACATGTTTTGAACCCTTCAGCATTGGTAGCTTAGCCAAGAATGCAAACCACTTTTCAGAACTGTGGGACTGTGGGATACTGAATCCTCAGTCCCCCCCCCTCCCCTCCAGAGCGTCCATTTTGATTATTTGGCTTTCCGTTATGCTTGTCATGCAGCACTGTATTGAGTCCTTGCTGTGGCCTTTGTGTGGAGATTTTTTCAAATGCTTTGGCATTTCGTCTTCTGGAACGGAGCTCTGATAGAACAGATTTGTCTCCCCATAAAGTGATCAGATCCAGTATCTCCCGTACAGCCCATGCTGATCAGTGCTCCATGCTGGACAAACAGGAAATGAAATTCAAAGGTTCGCAGGGCTTTTCCTGTCTACCTGGCCAGTGCATCCGAGTTCAGATTGCTGTCCAGAGCGGTCACAGTGGTGCACTGTGGGACAGCTCCCAGAGGCCAATACCGTCGAATTGCGGCCACACTAACCCTAATCCGGCAGTACTGATTTCAGCGCTACTCCCCTCGTTGGGGAGGAGTACAGATATTGGTATTAAGAGCCCTTTATATCAAAATAAAGGGCTTCGTTGTGCGGATGGATGCAGGGTTAATTCGGTTTAACGCTGCGAAATTCGGTATAAATGCGTAGTGTAGACCAGGCCCTACAGACCCAGCTATATGGTTTGGTCCAGTGGCAGTTTTGCTTTTAATGCAAAATGCATCTAAACTTCTGAAATGAAAGCTTTTAGTATAATACAAACATAATTCCTCTGAAAATGTACTAAACTATTCATATACTTTCAGTGCTGTCCTCTAGGTCTTTGTTTAATGAGTTTAATGTGGTTGAATCATGGTAAATTATATACATGTTAAATGATAAATTTATGTAATGCTGCGATGCGCTGAGAATTACGGTAGTTCCACTATTAATTTACTCTTTTGTTTTTTTTGCCATACAGCCCATTTCATCTCTCTTATTTATGGAGCTGTTTTTGTCAAACAGAGGATTCATAAGAAAGAAAGAAAAACAAAACAAAACACGGAGTCTCATTCCCTCTGGACAGATGGTGAGGGCTGAACCTCCATGAATTTGTTATTGACCTAATTGAAATCACATTTGGGTATTGTTCTCAAGCTACGCTGTTGTGGGGGAGGGGGGATGAAATATTTCACTGGGAAAATGCGGAGCTGTGAAAATCCTACAGAAGGTAAAGTGGGATTCTAGAAGCCCATGGGTCATTGTTGGTAACGAAACAGCCCACTGTTGACCCAAGGTCAGACATGGGCAGACACCTCACAGCTGCATCAGTTCTCCTCCCTTTTCCCAGTGGAGATACTTGCAGGGGAGCTAAAGCCTGGGAAAACTTATGTAGCTCCTGAGCAATTTACAATACAGTAATTAAGGGGCAGATCCTGCAGTCACAACTCCTATTGAATAGAGTGAGAGGCGGGACTGCAAGATTTGATCCAAAGCACATTATTATTTCAGTCTCAGGGCTCAGTCTAATTGAAAACATACTTGGAACTGGGGATGGCAGTGGGTGGTATCGATCATTTGAATGTCTAGGATAGAAACTGTGAAGCTAGTGCATGGTGAATTGTCTCCTGATCACACCACTGGGTATCCACTATGAAGTGGAAATAGTGTGCAAGCCTGTGCCCACTGGCAAAGTTCCCAACGGCTTCAGTGGTGCAAAAGTTTACCTACATCCGTTTGTTTCCATTGAAAAGAAAACAGACCTGGAATTCTTAAGGTAATAACTTACATGAGATGCCTGTCCAGGCTTAGGCTTACACCGAAGAGTGTCACTATGTTATACAGGGTCCCTTATGCTTTTAGTTGATGTTTGTTGCTAAAAGTGGTGATGGGTGACACTGTCACATGGTTTTCACATGACTGAAATGAAGGGGGCCAAGGTTTTGCACCTGGAGTGCCTGTCCTCTGCTCATCTTTCCAGCCATGCTGATGTGCCAGCAGCTCTTTTCAAGTCAGAACAAGAATGTTTCAGGGAGAGCAGCCTTGGAGAACAGGACTCCTAGTTTGGAAAGCCTGTTGATGTCAGTCCCACGGGCCTGAAAATAATTGTGGTGCCCAGCTCCTGTCATCCTCAGCAGGGATCTGCAATCCGCAGAGGTCAGTGTCCCAGTTTTACTTCCTTCCCTCTCCAAAATGGCAGGGAAATATGGTTGTGTAAGACCACAACCTTAGACTTTGCTCTTAGAAATAGCATTCTTTCTTTAGTTAATTATCTCCTGATCCATTAATCACCAGGAATTGATGCTATTCTGTATTCATGCAAAAAAAAAAAAAAAAAAGTGAGCTCAGGTTTAAAAAATGTCACTGATACCGGTATCTCTGATTTCAAAATCTATAGTCTTCTGGAGCGGAAGTGGTATGTCTGCACAGAGCTGTGAAAATAAAACACTCCCTTAGCCCTACGGTGGGAGAACGCTATATATCCAAACCCAGGTTTTTTTGCTATACATTTATCATTTGTGATACAAAGTTAGCACATTTCTATGTGAAACCTTCAGTCCCCCCTTGGCATTTTTCAGAAAGTTGTGTTATCAGTGAACATCGGTGTCACATTACTTATTATTATACATCAATTGCACTTAGATTGTAAGCTCTTTTGAAAAAATAGCTGCCCTTTTTGGTTTTGTGAAACTTTTTTGTTTGTTTTCCTTCCCTGCCTTCTCTCCTGGACTCTTTCTTTCTTTCCTTGTCCGTGTTGCCTGAGAAAAAGGAAAAAAAAAAGAATAAAACTGAAAACCCTCAGAAAAAGACTAAACATTTTGTTTTCCAGTTTCATTTTAAAAAAAAGAAAAAAGCACCCCCCTGAATATATTTCTGAAAAAATTCCGATTTAAGAAAAGGGTCATTTTTCAACCAAATGCTTTTGTTTGAATAGTTTCAATCTGTCCTAATTACTGCTACTATTAGCAATAAAGTCATCTAGTCTCCTGATCTGTGGAATTGTCAGTTACATGTTTTTTTTTAATCAGAAGTATGTGAAACTAACATTGAGGCATATACTATATTCTTTCCTTAGGCCCCAACTCTCATTGGTATCAATTAAAATGTTCCCATTGACTTCTGTGATCAAGAGAAGGCATATGTGTGAAATAATTCTTATATACATCCCCACTAACCTAGCCATAGGAGCGACTAGGAAGTTCTGTCCACATTAAGACAACATGCAGTGTTCCTCCAACTTACCAAAATATTTCATTATAAAATGCAGGGATACCAGAGAAGAACCAAGCTAATAATTCCAAAATTTAATAAGAAAATGCTAATATGAATGAAGGACAACCAGCATTAACACCTGTTATCTTTCAGGTGGATGTGTATGAGAAGACCAATATACAGGCAAATGACAAAACAATGACACAGTACCCCATCCAACAGTCTGTAGGCACTATTAGCAATTAAGAGTAACAAGACAGATAAGTTTGGTAACAGAAAAAAATTAGAACGTTGTGAAGTAGCAGCTTGCAGGACTGACCATAGTATCCATTTTTGAATGTACAGACACTTTGTAGTGCATGATGAAGGAGTGTCTTGAAGATCAAAATCATTCCCTCAGCAGATGTCCTTCTGTTTCTCTCTGCCCCCGACAGCACCGGGCACCTTCAGAAAGCCTCTGACAACACTCTGAAGAGTTTTATTCTGCAGGCTTCAGAAATAGCCCTTCAAACCCAAATCAAGCTATTTCAGAGTCAAGGGGCAGGTCTACACTACAGGGCTAAGTCAGCCTAAGTTTCGCAACTCTAGCTACGTAAATAACGCAGCTGGAGTTGACGTACCTTAGGCTGACTTATTGCTGTGTCTACACTGTGCTGGTTTGACGGGAGAAACTCTCCTGTCGACTTACCTTACGTTTTTCATTCCGGTGGAGTTAACAGGAGAGCGATCGGTGGACAATTTAGCGGGTCTTCACTAGACCCGCTAAATTGCCTCCCGGTGGATTGATCGCTGTGCGTCATCCCCCAGTAAGTGGAGACAAACCCAAAGAATGACAAAGCACCTTCTTGGAATGATCAGGCCGTGGGCAGAAGGAAAGCAATGACATGTCCTGAGTCGTGAGAGGTGAATCGATGTTGGGGTGGCAGGAAAGTCTGGAAGCCCTCTATAGTTCTGCTTTGTCTAGGAAGAAATGTAGGAAGGGCTCTATGATGGGAAGGCTGCTAACTTTGCTCACTGTGGGAGCTGGGGTGATAGCTGTAAGAAAGGTGACTGGTGATAAAGAACATGGCACATTCAGCAAGAGGTTTGAAGTAGAGGCTTGAGTGAGTGCCTGTAAAACTGGGCTGAGGCTCTATCTAGGAATGAGCGATCAGAGTACTAGCCTAAGTCTCTTGACATCTCATAGAAAGCCAGAGATGCGAGGATGAGGTTTCTAGCTAGATCACTGGCTAAGCTGTTGAGCTTATTTTGAATTTAGTCTAAAAAATATGAAGCTTAATTTACTGTGCTCATCGTCAACGTTTAAAGTGAGTGAGCGAGAGAATGAGAATTATTGTACAATTGACTTGTTCTTCCCATGGCACATTTCATAGCAGATGGTGATGTCATCAGGGCACAGCGTTTGTGCTCTTAGAGGGCTTTTTTGAAAGTGGTGAGTTGTTCCGTGAAACACTCAGCTGAAGTCTAGGGCTCTGTTTTCTCTTTCCCGCATGCACAGAAATTTGCTCGAATTTCTGTAGGTGAGACAATTCACATGTCCCTTGGAGAGTCATGTGAATTCTGTTATGGATGAAAAATGTCAGTCAGAAAGTTCTCATTGGGGAGTCATTTACTTGCTCTGCTTAGGTTTATCATCAGTTTCTGGATATACTGTGAAATAAGAAACCACTCTTAGCTTGATTTCTTTTAAAGAATGTCTCAGTGTGTGTACGCATAGTTTATACAGCAAGAATAACCAACACTCAGGAATTCCCTCCTCTGATGTATATAAGTAATAGACATAGTGATGGGTTTTCTTCTGGAAAACGGCTGTTCTTAAAAGAATTACACATGACCCTGGGTCATATTCTGGCAGGTGCGATCTGCGCATCCCAGATTGCCATAAAACTTGTAGTGGGCAGGCAGAATGGGACGGAACTTTGTCCAGGATATTTTGTTCAGTTCAGTTCCTAGCTCCTCCACCTGCTTTCTTGGGAGAGCTTGACCCAATCACTTGATCTCTCTGCGCCTTTGTTCTCTATGTGGTATTATGGATTGTGCCTTTAAGGGCTGAACTTCCCAGACGGAGAGTCTGATTGGGGTGCTGTGGTTATGCACAGTGAGCTGGAACCTGGCAGAGAATAAAGGAGATCTCTTGCAAGCACCTTATGCGCTGGGTGAACACTGAACACCACACCCCATCTGTAAAATAGTGAGTAGAATAAGGTTTTGTCTACACTAGAACAATTTTGCTGGCATAGTTATACAAATACAGCTATATCAGCAAACCCTCCTAATGTAGAAGCAGCTTATTCCAGTATAAAAGTGCTTCTGCTGGTATAGTTTGGATGAGTTCCCTGAGAGACATAAGCTGTACTGACAAAAGCACTTTAAAACTGGCATCAGTGCGTCTACATTAAGGCTTATACTGGTATAGCTACATCAGTTAAAATGAATAAATAAATCACACTCCTGATGACATAGTGATGCCAGAATGCTTTAAGCATAGACCAGCCCTAATATTTACTTGCTCTCTTTTGTACATAGATGGTAAGTTTGGGCAGGGACCTCTCTGAGTGAGAGCAGACATTATGGTTTTGCGGGTCAGTTTCCAGTTGGAGGAAGTCAGTGGACATATTCCTAGTACACTGTTTGTTTTACACAACATACACCAGCCCTTGATCAGAAATGATAACACATTACCATGCAGACAGTCCCCACTTTCAGGAATCTCAGCCAAAACACCAGTTCCCGGAGAGCAAATCTGACTCAATAATTGACTCTAGTTAGACAGCTAAACACCCTTGCCACTTGCAACTGCTTTGCGCAGTATGACTTCAAAGAAGGAACAGTGCTTGCAGGCTAAGAACTTGTAAGACTATGAATAACAGCACCATCTGGTGACTCCAGCCTTAATAATATGTACAGTGCCTAGCACAAAGCTAGGTTAAGTTTTCTGAGTGCTACTGTAATACAAAAAGTTGAAGACAGTTATTGTTTTGCAGAAAAGTGAGTAATATAGAATCATAGAATCTCAGGATTGAAAGGGACCTCAGGAGGTCCTCTAATCCAACCATCTGCTCAGATCAGGACCAACACGAACTAAATCCCTAAATGGCCCCCTCAAGGATTGAACTCACAACTCTGGGGTTTAGCAGGCCAATGCTCAAACTGCTGAGCTATAAATAACATATACAGCACCTTATACTTTTAGTTGTGTGGAATTGTAGTGTTATTTAAAAATGATTGATGATAAAAGGTTTCTGTCACAAGTGTGTTTAACAAGGGCAAACCTCTCCTTACTGGAAAGAATTTAAACTGTACTGGTTATAAAATAAAGGAGATTGTCTATATCAAGTGTGTTTTGAAAGTACACAGGTGAAGAAGATAAGAAAATAGTGGATTAGCCACTGATTCAGAACCCAATGAAGTCAATGGTAGAGCTGATTAAGAATTTTTCAATAAAATGTTTTTTCATCCTAAAAATGTGATTGTTCAAATTGAAACCAAAACATTTCATAGAAAAGGGTCCATTTCTATACATTTCCTATTACAAACTTTTTTTGCAAAAAAAAGTTTTAAAAATGTCAAAAGAAAAAAAGTCTGTTCTTCAGTTCAAAAAACTCCCTCTTCATTTGGAAATCTTACTTAATTTATAGCAACAGATAAATTAAAAACAGTAATAAAATAAAAAAGGGTCAAAATACTGATTGAAATGTTTCAATTGACCCAATCGATTTTCTTTTCCTTGAAAATTCTCAGGCGATAGGAAAACAGTTTCCCACTCAGGTCTAGTCAATGGAGTGTTTCCACAGGCTTCAGTATACCTAGCATCAGGCCCTGAGAGCATCTCAAAGAATTCGTCAACCTCATTGATTGCACAAACCAGCTTTGTTATGAGGAAACAGTCCAGAGCCAGACAACATTCTGACAGTTGTCTGTAGCTCTCAAATTTAGGAGAGATTATTGTCTCCAGAGGGTCATTCTTAATGATTTAAATCTGAGTAGATCATTTTTTCTGGCACTGAGTATGTAATCTAACCCATATATTGCTGAGAATGATTGGAGTGAGCATTAAGTTGCTCTATAGCTGTGGATCAGACTATATAGACTGCTTTGAAACTTGCTGAGTAGGTAGTATAAATTGCGAGAAGTCCTGAAAAACCAAGGCAAAAGAACATTCAAAACAAGACAGTGTAGAAGTGGAAATGATTACCGCTGGGATTACTTTGGAAGAAATCAGTCTGGGCCTTAGAAAATTCACTCTTGTTAATTACACAGTGTTGGATAATGTTACATGGGACACGAGACCAAGTGTATGTAAAACTGTTGTTTATTTCTCTTCACAGAGGGCTCAGTGGTGACTACCAGAACATCTCAAGGAAGCAATGGTGTGCAGATTGTACCACTCCAGGCAGGGGAGACTGATTCTGCCTAAAAGGAGAAGGGGCACGAGGCTCCACCCTGTCCTTGGCCACATCTCTGCCCCTCCTCATCCCTCCAAAGCTCTCCCCCCTGGCCAACTGGAAGCCAGAGCCTGGCTGGGGAGCCTGGGCCCCTCCACCTGCCCAGGGCAGGGGGCACTGAGAACAGCCTCCGGCCCGTGTCCCTGACCCTTGGCCCCCGCCACCACCCAGGGCAGGTAGAAGGTCCGTGGCTCCCCACAGGTGCCCGGGCTCCCCAGGCTCCTCTTATCCAGGCTGGGCTACAGCTTCCAGCCTGTCCAGGGGGAGGGGCCTCAGGGGGAAGAGGAGGGTCAGGGGGCTGGGCCAGACAAAAAGTGTATGGGCCAGAACCGTCCATTTTCAGAATGTGGGAGGGCCATGGCCCCTTGCTCCCTCCTGTTCCAGCACCCCAACCCCAGGTGTGGGAGGTCTGGGAGCCAATGTGACTCAAAGACGTATCTGAGGGTATGTCTACACTATCTGCCGGATTGGCGGGCAACGATTGATCCAGCAGGGGTCGATTTATCACGTCTAGTCTAGACATAAATCAATCCCTGAGTGCTCTCCCATCAACTCCTGTACTCCAGTGCCGTGAGAGGCGCAGGCGGAGTCAACGGGGAAGCGGCAGCAGTTGACTCACCGCGGTGAAGACACCACGGTAAGTCGATCTAAGTATGTTGCGTAACTTAGATTGACCCCTCCACACACACACAGTGTAGACCAGCCCTGAGACACAGTTCTGTCTCTGCTTTCCACTTGCTCCAGCGGCGGGCAGGTAGTAAGATGGTGCTGGCATATACCAACAGTAAAGCGTGATACCTCTTGTGCTGGCTTAGCTACCCAGGCCAGTGGTTAGGGGGTGGAGATAGGGATGCTGCTACTCCCAGCCCACCTTCTCCAGGGAGGGAGTATGCAGGTGTGGAGACCCATTTATTCCTACGCATCCACACCCTAGGTCTGGTTAGCCTGCATAAGAGTAGGTTGTTTTACTCCCTCTTTGGGTCCATGTCACCTAACATTTAAGTATGGTTTAGGTAATTTAAACAACAAAAATGTTAAAAGATTTAGCAAACCTGACTTACAAGGAAAGGTTAAAAAACCTGGGCAAGTTTAGCCTTCAGAAAAGAAGACTGAGGGGGAACCTGAAGATAACCTTCAAATATATTCAGGGCTGTTATAAAGAGGATGGTGGTTCTCCATGTCCGCTGGACGTAGGACAAGACATAATGGGCTTAATCTGAAGCAAGGGAGATTTAGGTTAGATATTAGGAAAACCTAACTATAATAATAGTTAAGTTCTGGAACAGGCTTCCCAGGGAGGTTGTGGAATCCCCATCACTGGAGGTTTTTAAGAACAGGTTGGACAAACACCTGTCAGGAATGGTCTAGGTTTACTTGGTCCTGCCTCAGTGCAGGGGGCTGGACTTCATATTTCAAGGTCCCTTCCAGCCCTACATTTCTGATTCTATGTGGTAATGCCCCTTTCAAAGCCAACAGGACTTAAGAACATGCCTGCAGTTAAGCATGTGGCTGAAAGGCTTTGTTGAAAAGGGAATCAGCCCTTGCTCCCTTTATGTGTGCAACTTCCAAGTCACAATCTAACCTATAATGTCTAATATAGCTGAATTACTAAAGTGTCCTGACGTGCCAGAGCTTTCTGTTGTTTTTGACATAGATGATCTGACCCCATACGTCTCGCTTTTTCCTTTAGTTGCTTATTAGAAAATTATCCAGGTATTTGAAGTTTATCAGGTTTTGACATTCTTTTAGCTCTATTTCTTTATGCAAACGATAAGCTCTCTGAGAAGAAAAATGGTGATCTATAGGCAACATACTAATAATAATAATAGAAATCGGCAATTCTGTTTTCCCTCATAGTGGTATGGTCCACTCTGATATATATCTAACATGCTGAACTGATTAGGGAGGTATTTTAATAGGAAAAGAGCCAAATTTTAGCCAACAGGTTGAATTTGATTTCGGCCCCCAGAGTTAATCTTGGAAAAGAAATTAGGCCTCCCATTTCCCATCCCTTGGCATTTACATTTCCTCTTCCTCCTCCTCCTCTCATTGTGTTAATTGCAAACTGAAAAAGACATTTGATCCCTGGGATAATTTTTTCAACATGAGTAGTCTTAGAACACTGATTTTTAAATCTTCCTCTTACAGGTCTCACAGAGCACAAACCTGGTAAAAATGCACATTTAGGAATGTGTGTACATATGCATTCAGAAATAGAGGTTATTGTGGCTACACTGCAGTAATCTAGATGCTATATCTTAACTTTTCTAACTTCACATCTTTTATTGATCTTTTTAATAATATAAAGTCTTTACTGAAATAAGGACCCAATCCTTCAACTTTTACTCACTCAAATAGTCCCACTGATTGCATGGGACTTTATGAATTTAGGAGTATTTGGATGAGGTAGGATTGAAGGGTGTGACTGCAGGAGAACTGCTACAAAACAGACTCTCAGTCCTGAAATTCTTCTGTTAGCAGATCTCCTGTTAACTTCAATGGGAATGCCACATGCCAAGTTATCCAGCTCTACTAATGTGCATACATCCAGCAGTTGCATAAAAGGCTTTACAAAAGCTGGAACAGAATTTGAATGCAAATACTGCTTTACCTGTTGATTTAGGGTTACACTGTAGCTTTGCAATCTGTCCTGAGTCATGGGTGGTGTACAGCTGCAGAAGCAGACCATGAAGGAAACTGCAGCACTGGGAGTCACAGTTTTGCCCCCTGTGGCCCACTTAGTGTGACCAGATGTCCCGATTTTATAGGGACAGTCCCGATTTTGAGGTCTCTTTCTTATATAGGCTCCTATTACCCCCCACCCCCTGTCCCGATTTTTCACACTTGCTGTCTGGTGACCCTAGGCCCACTGGCTACAGGGAGGAAGTGATCTGTTACTCCTATACCCTGGTGCCTTCCACTATGAGATTGCCCTCCTCCCTGCAGCAGCTCAGCTGCGCACTGCAGGGTGGAGTCAATGCCTGTCCGTTGTCCTCTCCTCCCTGCTCACCTGCATGTGGTGAAGTAGTGTCCCTACAGAAGCTACTTTGCAGCCTGTGCTGGGACCTGCCCTTCAGGTAGCCAACATGGGGGAGTAAGGAGGCATCTTTCTCCTTCCTTACACTCCTGTTTTGTTCTCATAAAGGCAGGTTACAATTCTCGCCCTAGTTCTTACAATATCCAAACATATCTTAAAATGCCAAGTGAACACAACAGGTTTGCCACTGTAGCCGTATCTCCATCCATTACAGATTACGGGCCAGATTTCTAGTTGTGGTAAATCACTATATGGCAATGCCCACCAGCTCAGAAGCCGGTATTATCACTCAGATGTAACAATCAATCCTGAAACCCCAAATTCTTTTATCTTCTCTACTGTACTATGGCTCTAAGTCATTCTGTGTTTGTGCAGTGCCTAGCACAACGGGGTCCCAGTCCATGAGTGGGGCTGCTAAATGCTACAGTCATGTGAGTACTTATTACTACTAATAATCTCATAATGTTCATGCAGTGCTCTCTGGTAGCTTGCTGCTTGCCTTCTATTCCCAGGCTTTATATTTGAATAAACGTTCCAAGTTCTAAACTGGGCATGTAAATGAAAGAATGTTCAACATTCCCCTTCTCCTGGAGGAACTTAAAAGGCACAGATGGTGAAAAGCTGTAGGATTTCTAGGGTAGCGGAATGGCCAAACTGTTGCATGGCTAAGAAGGGGGATTGTGGGACAGCACAGAAAACTCCATTCTCGAATTTATGAGACTTACGAAAGAACAGAATTATTCCAGGTAAACAAAGAAAGTCCTTTGCCTGTCTGACATAGGTGTGGACTTGTTAGCTAATGCATTCCACTTGTAGTAGTCACAAGGGGAACTCCAGAGGCAGCCTTCAAGCCCCACCCAAAAGGATTCTAGAAATGCACCTACAGTGTTGATAAAGAATAGGGTTTTGTGTGAGAATAGACTGTTGATTTTGGTTATTTATTCTGGGGACATTCTCTGGTTGGGAGACAAAAAGAGTCTGCTTTCACAATAGTTCAGAGTATTTCCAGTTCTCTGACATCACAGTTAACTTAGATGGCATGATAATGTGGGTTTTCTTAATATATGCACTAGAACTTGTCAAAATAAAAAAAATGATTACAAATGTCACTGAAATTTCAATGTTGTGATTTTTTTCTCCCTCATTTTATCACCAGTTCTAGTAGTAGGCTGTTCCTTGAATAACACCATCCACTGACAAATGAAGTAATGGGTTTTGTAATAGAACAAGTTCTTTGTAGTAATTGCAACTACGGCTCACACGCCGATATTCAAAACTCTTTTCCCATAGTAAGATATTGCATCTAGCATCAAATCTTGTTCATATCAACATCACAGCTGCCATGTACACAGATCTGAGGTTAGAATTATGGTCCTCGAGCTATAACAGAAGTGACAAAGTTGCTGTAAGGAAAAGAAAGGGTTGGAATGAATTAGCCTTGTCTTGACTGAGTGATGGGTATCTCTTAGTATGAGGCAGCAGATGAGAGCAGTGTTTACTCTTTATTTATCATTGCTTGAAGCTAGCTATATTTCAGTGTTCCATTGTGGCTCTTTTTGAATACCTTCCGTTTAGACTTTTCTTTCTTGTGACTTGGTATGCACTGATGGAGATTAATGTTATGAAAGGACTGAGGACTTTGAAGTTTCTAGTATAGGCAGTAAATGTTTAGCAGATGAAAATTATTCACTAATAAGAAAATAACTATCAAATGCCGAAATGCAATTAGAAAAACTTGTGTAACAGTTGCTAAAGCTCCAAGAAACTTATTGTTTAAACAAGGGGCAGGCCTTCCTTTTGTGTGTGTAAATATCTTCAGAAGGAGGCACCATCCTTTGTTAGAGACTGTAACTACCATGTCGATTTTCTCCGAGGCCTGTATTGCAATAAAAATGATGTTCAGAGCAAGGATGGGATAAATATGCTCCAGAGAAAAGATGGGTCCTTTCAAATATTTGGGAATTAAGATTATAGTTCCATTGGAACTATGGCCTTTTTAAAGCTGTCTAAGCAAGGATGTTTTAGTGACAGTTCAGCTAACCCATATGAACACGCTGTCAGATGGTAGCTTGCAAGCCAAGTATTGTTGTGATAAGAATGTATCAGAAGAGAAGCTCTTGTATCAAGAGCAGTGGTTATGTCCTGGTGGCAGTAGTCCATAGTTCTGTGGTGGTATCACTGGGTATGAGGGATCTGCCCTCACTGGAACTTGAATCAAAATCCTTCACATTCATAAGCAGCAGCCCTGGCCCTTGAAAAGCCTATCCATTAGTCGTTGCACTAATTTCCTCCCTCAGGCCTCTCACTGCTAGAGGTTGAAACCAGTGGAGTATGTCAGAAACTGGGGCCAGGAGCAGGGCTGGAAGAAAAACTACCTCAGAGTTGGAGCCCTTGAGGGAAGAGTAGAGTCTTTAGGAGGGAAGGAAGCTGGCAAGTACAGGCAGAGGTATGTATTAGCAGAGAGAGAGAGGTGGGATTGACAGCTGATCGTGAGCGAGTGAGTGACAGGTATGAAGGGGAGGAAGGTGGAAACAGAGAAGATAAGGCATGGCAATGGAAAGAAAGAAAAAGGCCCTACCAGCAAACAGGGATCTGATCTGAGAGAGAGCATGACTGATAGAACAGAGAAGAGTGAGTGGGACTAACAAAGAGAGGGAAATGATTTAGCACAAGAATAAAGAAGAGAGAAAGTTGGGCCTGGTGATGCTGATAAACTAGGTAAATCAAAATGTTGGGCTAGATCCTCAGCTTCAGTGAAGTTACATTGATTTGTATCAGTCTGGTATGGTCTATAGCTTTTATTTAAAATTCAGACCACATGGAGAGATGCCCCATATGGCCGTATCTGTGCATATGTAGGTGTCATGAAATGGGTGGCTATTTGCTGATGTGTTTTCCTTCCCACCCTTTCTCTATCTATGCTGTTTAGATTGTCAGGCATTTGAAGCTGGGACTGTCTCCTGCTATGTGTTTGTGCAGTGCTTATCATGACAGGACCCTGATCTTGGCTAGCACCTTTAGAGGCTACTGTACTGCAAATTATAAATAATAATAGTAGTTTTAAGGGAGCTAAAATGATATCAGATATGAATTCAAATTTGAAAGACAATTGAGTAGACTTAACTCCAAAAGATGCATAAGACAGACAAGTGAAGTTTTTGAGGAGTCTTGCTACACAATTAAAATACAGGAGAAGGTGTTTGGTAAGAAGTTATATCTTGACTGATTTTTGGCTGATCAGTGTTTTGGAGGCAAAATGCTCTGGCCTTCACATTTATCTCACTGCCACATAGCATGGTGGAAATATTCAAGTCCTTAAATGCATTTCTTGTCAGGGGCATCTTGAGTCAGACACACCTTAAATGAGTTGCTCACAAGAAATAGTTTTCTCTTCTTGCTTAATCTGTCTCCCAAGCTCAATAATTGCCATCTGGATTTATGAGTCATACATTAAGGAGAACTGGCCTCAGGACCTCTGAGTCCTTTTACCACTTAACCCTGCACATCCATTTTGTAGTCAAAATCCACATTGGCATCAGTGGGAGTTTTACCTGAGTAAGAACTGCAAGAAGGGTTTCTTGAGAAACTTGCAGTTCCTCAGGATTTCACCCACTGGGCCTGCATGCTCCAGAAGAGTCCATTAAATCAGCTCCCATAATCCTCAGGTCAGGAGAACAGGCAGGAGGACAGTTTATTGAAGCCACATTACCAAATATTTACCCAAGAACCCTTCAAAACAAGAGTGTAATACAGCATGGAGGGGGAGGCCAGCAGTAGTTAGCAGAGCCTGAAGTTGTATTACTTCTACACTGTCTTTTCCTGGGAGTATGGAGCTGGAATTCCAAACAGAGGCTGCTGCAGAATTGGAGGAAAAGGTGAGAATAACCCAGGTGGGGTTCTCCCTTCCAGTAGGTGCAGGCATTCCTCTGTGTCATGACATGGAGGGAAGCATGCAAACTCAGTTATTTTATTTCATTAACTGTTAAGTGATGAACTTCCTGAGCAGTTAGAGCAACAATTTGGGATTCATTCTCCAGAAGGCTCATTGCTCCTCCTTTCTCTCCTTTTTAGTCTTTTAACATTTGGCCATTGAAAAGGGAGTGGGATGGGAGGGGGAAGGAAAACCGATAGTCCAAATTTTTCCACTTCCGTGTTTCATCTAAAAAAAGGAAAATGTTGAAGAAAAAAGACATTTTTCCATTAAAAAAGTCATTTTTGACAAAACATTCCATTCAAAAATTATTGACCAGCTTTATTCTTTCTTTTTTTAATTGTTAAATACATAGAAAGTAGGGAGATAAGAACTAAAATAGCCTTTTTAAGGTCTTCCTACCAGCCCTCCCAAAATCACCTCCTGTGAGTCCCTCTCTCCTCCCCCCTCCAAAAAGGGTTGTTTTCTTGTTGTTATCTGTGTTAGGGAGAGTGACAGACATTTCTGAGCCAGGTTAAGACAAATGGAAATAGCATTTTAAAGTGTTCTTTCTTTTTGTCTTGAAGATATATTTTGTTTCATAATCAGACCAATTAGTGTGAGGACAGAGAATGGCTTGTGATTTTCTCTGAGTCAGGAACAATGTTTAGTGCCTAAAAAGACTTAGCTGTAACGAAAGAGGGGAAATCACAAGTGAGAATTTCATTAGACACATGTCATTAGTTACTCCCACAAGTCTTAACAGGTGTAACATCAGTCAGATCGTTGCCCATGTCCTTGGAATCTCTAAGGGACCTGACACCATCTGTGTGGTTGCTGTGTTCAGGGTCACTAACTAAGTATGCAGAAAAAGATCACTTCCTGAAGTATTTCTGCCTTTGGGCGAGCCTCTTCCACCTCATGCCAAAAACCTGAAACAGCCAACACCTGATGTGCGGCACTTATCCAGTATTGACACTGATGGGTATACCCAAGGCAATTTGCTACATTAGTAATGAAGCACTGAGTTTTTCCATGCTTGAACCTCCTGCTGGCACATCGTTATGAGCTTTTTGAAATGAGCACATTCACTGAAGTGAGTTAGTGTTGCCAAACCTCTACCAAGTGACTGGGATGGCATTGAACAAAGCTAAAGAGACACCATCCCTTCCAAAGAAGTGTTTTAAGACCATTTTAAAGGATGCTGTAAATCAAAGAAGAGATATGGCCCCAGTCCTCAAACATGCTGCATCTAGCAGGATCAGCCATAAATATGTTTCAGCAGGCGGTGTGTTCTCCAGTAGTGGAGAAGTGTAAGAAATCCGATAGTGGCTCAGGATCGGCAGGAAAGAAGAAGAGTGATTGCTTTGCCCCAAGCATGAAATCTGCAGTATCAATCCCATCCTCTCTCCTTCTCTTCTGTATTACATTGTGGGTGGTCCCCCTAGACATTTCTGTCTAGTTAGCTGGAGTTTCAAAATCAAGCACCTGCATGCCAGACATGAACAGCTCTATGCATACAGTAGCATAGTGGATCTAACATTCAGAGCATGATACATGTTATCATCTTTTCTTAGGGCTGAATTTTGCCAAAAGATGCACATGCACACACATGCACCAGAAAGCAGGGTATGGCCCTGAGCTTGCATTTGAGAGAGAGATTTAGCCAAGAGAAAGTCCTCACCATAATTAAGAAACAACTTGCTCAACTTGTTCCCCTTCTCTTGACAACTTTCCCTCTGATATAGATTTAGTTACAGTCAGGCCTAGTTACTTCTATATCTAATTTAAGCCTTGCTTCCTCCAGACTTATAAATGTAGCTACTTGGGAACCATTGTTTTTTTCCTAAAGGAGCTTGCTTGCTAGACGGGCTATCCCAAATTCTCACAGCTCTAATCTGGATACCATTTAGTGTGACAGGCTTCTTCCCGGGTTCCCACAGCTGGTTAGTGTTTTGAATTCCAGCCTCATGAACTCATATCAGGCTACATGGGCTAATGCTCTGAGCACAACCTAGAGCTGATATCTTTGATGACAGAGTAATGGAGAAAACTCTGGTACTTTCTCTGTGTTTATAAATGCACTGTCATTTGAGTTATTTTTCAATTTTGGTGAAGAATAACTGACTACAATGCCTCATGGAAGCATTTAGGCATTAATGGAGGTGAAAATAAAACCATTAAACTATGTTTGGTGAAAGACCAATAAAACAACCTGCCACTACGAGAAAAGTGCTCCAAATCCCTAGTGTCACAAACTGGCTAAAAATATCACTTAAAAATAATTGCAGGGGTCCTCAGCTGAATAGAAAAAGTATTCAATGTAGTCTTCTTTTATTCACTCCTCTACATCCCTCAAATTCTGCTTTGAATAAAAAGCCCGTGATAAATAGCAAAGAGACTCTGTAGGCACTCTGATCATCATTCAGTGCAATGAGTGTTGGGGCCAAATTTGAACCTGATGTTATCAAGCTCCACTGAGTTCAATTGGCAATGGTTGAATTTAGCCCTTTGTATTCGCAGGTGCATTTTCTGGTGCCCACTGATTTTGGAATGTCTCCATTTTTGGTTCCCAACTTCAGAGCCTGATTTTGAGAGGTTCTGAGTGCCCATAGCTCCTCTGGACTTCAGTTTATTAGGTTGGGAGCTCAGCACTTCTGAAAATGATGCCCTGAGTTGTTATCTCAGATGGAACGCCCAGAACTTGTGCCATCGCAAATCAGTGGTCACTTTGAAACCATGAGATTTAATGCATAGCTGTAATTATTTTGAGTATATATAAAATAAACATATAGGACCAGTTCCTCTGTTGATGTAAATTGACATAGCTCCAACTGATGCAGACGGTGCTCTGTCAGTTCACACCAACTGTTTACATCTCTTCTTTATGTTTAGTGTGCCTTAATATTAGAATTAAAGGCAACAATGTATCTTCATGCAAATGATCTGTGGCACATACTGAAAGATTTCCAAAAAATCAAAATAGTCTCTTTGCAGTTGTCCTTTTCAGGATAAAATCTGGGAGTTATTTTAGCCAAAAATGTTGAGGCTGAAGCCCTGCCCAAGACATACAAGAAATAGAATTCTACCATAGCATTTTCAAAACACTTTACTGTTTGTTTGTTTTTTTCCCTTTGAAGTTGACCTGACTGAGCCTAATGATTTGCACATCCCAAACGGAAGAATGGCAGTTAGGAAATTTAAGTACTGCATAGGGATGTCTTGCTTTGGTGAAGATGAAATGAGGTAAATTGCACTCTGACCCTGACATTTGTGCTAGAAATGCTGTAGATTCTCCTTTGGATACCAAGAAGTCCTGCCATAGGGCCAAATCCTGCAGTCCTTATCCAGCTTGCATTCAGGACTCACCCAGCTCAGCCTGTCATGGGCCACATCCTCAGCTGGTATAAAGACAGTGGAGGTGAACATCTGGATGCTGTGGATGCTCAGCACCTCTAAAAATCAGGCCACATGGACCCTGATCCTATAACTTATGAAGAGTGTGTAGAAAGCAATGCGGCATTGTGAGACCGTGGAGGTTTCCCTGGGTGCTTCTCTTTGCAGGATCAGAGCATTACTTAGGTGCCTAATTTTAGAGGCCCACATTTGAAAATTGTGCCTAAAAGCTGGCAGTACTGAAGTTTTTCTGCCTTCCCGGGTGACTGATGTTTCCGATGAGTGTGTTTAACCTGGCTATCCCCTAAAATGTAACCCATCTTCTCAGACATTCACAGCAGAGTGAAACAGCTAACAGAGGCTGGTTCCACTGGTGAAATCCAACCAGGAAGTATTCAGACTTTAGGAAACATGGGACTGCAAATGTTTACTGACCGTGTAATTAATATGATAATTTGCTCTGTCTATTGGCCCTTAGCACCATATTTCCTGTCCAAGCAGTGGAAAGCAAAAATATTAGTTGCTGTTTTACTAGAGGAACAAGTGTCTTTCGAATGAACAGATGATCTATTAGCAGCCTTACAGACTCTTCCCAGGGGAATAGGCATTTCACTTCTTTTTTTACAGCTAATTTCTTTCATACTGCAGGTTCCCAGACACATCAAATGCCTCACATGTTAAGTTGTTAGTAAAGATTTATAGGCTCTGCTAGCGTAACTCAATGTTAAATCACTCTGATAACACAAGTGCTGGCAGTCAAACTTCTTTCTCATGGACTTTCCTATTAAAAAAAAAATTGAGTTTGAGTATCTGGGGTATTTCTGCAACACACGAAATGCCTAAGTCATAACTACTTTTCTCAAGTCTTTTCCCGTGCTATGTTTCCAGGCAATCAAGACTCACTCAAAGCAGTGAATATTTTTCCTTTGCTTGACATAAGAATAAAATATTCACACAATGTCAGAGGACCTCCTTTCTATATACAAAACATGTTATGAAGACCAAGGGCCAATTTCAATGCTGCTGTAAATGGACACAGCTCCATTGACATTGATGGAGTTTAGCCCATTTACACGAACAACAAATTTGGACCTCAGATTGTAGAGTGGAGAAAAGCATATTTCCACGTAGTGCTAGGGTCAGCTGGTGGAAAGTAGCATACATTCATTGACTTCAGTGGAACTATACTGAATGATACCAGCTGAGAATCTGGTGCCTAATCTTTATCTTATATTTTTTCCTTTTAGTTTTGAATATATTGCAGGAATTCTTTGTCTGTGGTAAACAAAAGCTTACAATGTAAAAAACAAAACAAAATCCTCCCAGACAACATATTAGCAGTTGTAGTTGAAATACAAATAAATAGATTGCCAGGAGAATGTTTCTTACAGCTATAAATTTTCCCCAGAATGAGAGGAAGCTAAGCCTGTTAGAGCACAAGAGAGCCTACATAAGTGTATCCTGAACATCTGCACAACCTAGTGTGAGTGGGGTGCATGTTGGGTTGAGGGTGCAGCTAATTTCCCAATTCGGCCCCCCCTGTTTGGGGCTCCAGAGACATAAAGTGCTGGAGGACGATCTGGAAAGGAATTTGAGTGGTAGATGGAAAGAGAGAAGAAAAACTGAACTGCAGTAATGGAGAAAAAACAGGCATTAACTGAAAAATAAGACAAGCACACAAAATAGAGACAACCTTCTGTAATGCAGAAACAATAGAGAGTTCCACCATGAGAACAGAGAGCTCTGCTGAGCTCTAGCATTTAGGCATGAATGAATTGCTATGCTGGGAAGGCCTTGAGGAATGGAAACAGTAGGACTAGACTTTTCTTCACAGGCTATTGAATTCCTTTGCAGTTTCTTTCCCACTATGTGATCAACAGAAAGGACCATCCTTTATAGAAATGAAGGCCATATTAACCCATAGGTCTTTCCTCTTATGGTGTTATCTGGTACCTGTTGAAACCAATGACAAAGCTCTCATTGATTTCAGTGATGCAGGTCAAGATCCTTAGCCTTTCTAAGTGATGGTTATTTGTATGTTCTGGCCTATATGGGCCCTTCTAAGCTTTTAGTTGGTGTACATGTCTAGTACTGTTCGCGGCTGGAGAAAGTCAAGTGTTTGAGATGTTGATCTCTAGTGGGGCTAATGTACAAAGAGACATTATATCCTGATGCTGCTAATGAGAGCCAGAACTTGTTGACAAAATTAGAGAAAAAATTCAAAAGGTTGAAGTTGTTTTTATTACAAAGGAGTTAAAATGGCTCCAAATATGGATTTTTTTCATTTTTATAATGCTTTTTCTGTTTTTTTTAAATTGAAAATGTAATTAAAATAGTTACTGACATTTTTTTGTTTTCCAAAACCCTACTTTTCAATACCTGAAACATTTGCTTACTGAAACCAGGTTTTTAGTAGACAAAAAAACTATTGATAACTGTTTCAATAACATTTTCAACCATAACGGTGATAACAATGTTGACTGAAATTCAGTTGGATGTTCAGCGTTTATTTTGTGAAAAAAAGGAAAATGCTGACAACGTCTATAGTTTCCCACCCGCGCACACAAAAATTGCATTGATAATCCCTCCAAATTGCATTCAACAAATTTGACCAGCTCTAACAGACATTTTAGGCAATAGATTTAGCTTCAGTCATTCGATTTTGGAGCAAAACATGCTTGACTCTATCCCCACTGCCACAGCTGTGCTGTTCAGCTGGTGATGGTCTGTATGTGCACATGCATTCGCTAGAACCTACTGCCTGCCAAAGTGAGACCACCAGATCTTTTATAATTCTAAATTAGCTCAGCCTGGGGTTGATTCACAGTGACAAAACCTAAATGCCGACACTTTATCCACTCATCAACCTATTGCCACAATTTGTTGCCTTTTTTTTTTTAATCCAGGGGGAGATTTAACATTTGTTTCATTTCCAAGAACGACATTGTGTATACAGTACATGGCTATTACGTAATCAGCTCTATATATTTATATATATTTTAATTATAATAAGAGTTCGGCAGCGGTTATATAAAACCTTTCAAATTGTAGAGCAATTACTAAACAATATCCCAACAACTATTACATTGTATTTACTGCCGCAGTAATTGCTTGAATTGTTATGAATGTATAATCAACACGCTAAAAATGAAGCCATTTGAGTGGGGCAGTTTAAAACGAGCTCATTTTCCCTTCAGTTCTAAGGAGAAAAACAGGCTGGTTTTCATGTTCTCAGCATTATATTTTTCTACAGTATAAAGACAACTACAAAGAGCTACTACTGTACATTCATAGATTCATAGACTCTAGTCCAGTCCCCTGCCCTCATGGCAGGACCAAATACTGTCTAGACCATCCCTGATAGACATTTATCTAACCTACTCTTAAATATCTCCAGAGATGGAGATTCCACAACC